>NW_012119598.1:2454250-2486456 GCF_000951035.1 Colobus angolensis palliatus
TTGGCCATGAAGTCTTTGCCTAAGCCAATGTCTAGAAGGGTTTTTCTGATGTTATCTCCTAGAATTTTTATAGTTTCACGTCTTAGATTTAAGTCGTTGATCCATTCTTGAGTTGATTTTTGTATAAGGTGAAAGATGAGGATCCAGTTTCATTCTCTTACATGTGACTTATCAGTTATCCCAACACCAAGTGTTGAATAGGGTGTCCTTATTCCACTTTATGCTTTTGTTTGCTTTGTCAAAAATCAGTTGGCTGTAAGTATTTGGGTTTATTTATGGGTTCTCTATTCTGTTCCATTGGTCTATGTGCCTATTTTTGTACCACTACCATGCAGTTTTGGTGACTATGGCCTTATAGTATAGTTTGAAATCATGTAATGCCTCTAGATTTGCTCTTTTTGGTTAGTCTTGCTTTGGCTACGCAGGTTCTTTTATGGTTCCATGTGAATTTTAGGATTGTTTTTCCTAGTTCTGTGATAAATGATGGTGGTATTTTGATGGGAATTATATTGAATTTGTAGATTGCTTTTGGCAGTATGGTCATTTTCACAATATTGATTCTACCCATCCATGAGCATGGAGTGTGTTTCCATATGTTTGTGTCATCTATGATGTCTTTCAGCAGTGTTTTGTAGTTTTTCTTGTAGAGGTCTTTCACCTCCTTGATTAGGTATATTCCTAAGTATTTCATTTTTTTGGCAACTATTGTTAAAAGGTTGAATTTTTGATTTGGCTTGCTTGCTGTTAGTGTGTGGCAGAGCTACTGATTTATGTATATTAATTTCGCATCCTGAAACTTTGCTGAATTCATTTATCAGTTCTAAGACCTTTTTGGAGGAGTCTTTAGGGCTTTCTAAGTAAACAATCATATCATCAGCAAACAGTGACAGTTTGACTTCCTCTTTACTGATTTTGATGCCCTTTATTTCTTTCTCTTTGCTGATTGCTCTGGCTAGGACTTCCAGTGATATGTTGAATAGAAGTGGTGAGGGTGGGCATCCTTCTCTTTTTCCAGTCCTCAGAGGGAATGCTTTCAACATTTCCCCATTCAGTATTATGTTAGTTGTGAGTTTGTCATAGATGGCTTTTATTACATTGAGGTATGTCCCTTGTATGCCAATTTTGGTGAGGATTTTACTCATGAAGAGATGCTAGATTTTGTCAAATGTTTTTTCTGCTTCTATTGAGATGATCATGCAATTTTTGTTTTTAATTCTGTTTTTGTGGTGTGTTACATTTATTGGCTTGCATATGTTGAACAATCCCTGCATTCCTGGTATGAAACTCACTTGATTGTGGTGGATTACCTTTTCATATGTTGTTGGATTTGGTTAGGTAGTATTTTGTTAAGGACTTTTGCATCTGTGTTCATCAGGGATATTGGTCTGTAGTTTTCTTTTTTTGTTGTGTCCTTCTTGGTTTTGGTATTAGGGTGATACTGGCTTCATAGAATGATTTAGGGAGAATTCCCTTTCTCTATCTTGTGGCATAGTGTCAATAGGATTGGTACCAATTCTTCTTTGAATGTCTGATAGAATTCAGTTATTGAATCCATCTATCCATCTGGTCCTGGACTTTTTTTGTTGGTAATTCTTTTTATTACAATTCCAATCTCACTGCTTTTTATTGGTCTGTTCAAGGTTTCTAATTCTTCCTCATTGAAGCTAGGAGGGATGTATCTTTCCAGGAATTTATCCATCTCCTCTAGGTTTTCTAGTTTATGCACATAAAGGTGTTCACAGTAGCCTTGAATGATCTTTTGTATTTCTGTGGTGTCAGTTGTAATATCTCCCATTTCATTCTAATTCAGTTTATTGGATCTTCTCTCTTCTTTGCTTGGTTAATCTTGCTAATGATCTATCAATTTTATTTATCTTTTCAAAGAACCATTTTTAAAGGGCTAGTTCCTTATGGAAATTCAGAGGAAGCAATCCATTTCTTCACCATTTCTAGAGACCAACTTGTGTTCCTTGCCTAGTGACCACTTCCAACTTCTTGATTCTGTTGTCACATCTCTTGCTGATAACACTAATCCTCCTGCCTCTCTCGTATAAGGATGCCTCCTGATTCCATTGGGTCCACCTGAATAATCCACGATAACCGTCCTGTCTCAGGATCCTGAACTTAATCACATCCGTTGTTATCTTTTACCATGTAAGGCAACAACATATTTAAAAGTTCTGAGATAAGGATGTACATATCTTTGGATGGACATTGTTCAGCTTATTACAGGCTTTGTATTGGTTTTGTATTTGTGTTCTTTGATATTTAGGTAAGATGAGGAGAATTCTATTTTGGTATTGTATTCTAAGAGAGAGCCCCTTCTTAAGTGCTTTTCAAATACTTTCTCAGATCTCAAAGTAAAGGACTGGTTGATTTGCATTTATGTCACTGTTTCTTTGATCCCAAAATTTTGAGTAGTGATGAGGCACCTAAATTCAGTTAAAGCATGAGGGACTTCTGGTTTCCATACTACGTTGTTGCAGAAATCTATGACTAGGGGCAAGCTTTCTGAAGCTAATTTTCTGTTCTGTGCTGTCTCTGCATAGGAGAGCTCCTCCAGCTTTTTTCCCTTCACTACTGTCAAAATGCAAGGTCCATGCCTCTGAAGGTGGTAAACACCATGAAGATGATGATGATGATGATGACAACAACAATGCTAATAGTGGCTACCACATATTGTGTGTTGATTTAAAACTATGCACCTTGATTAAAACTTTGCATATATGGTTTCATGTCTTCCTTACCACAAACCTGTGAAATCAGTATCTTTATTATCATTTCTACCTTTGAGAAAATGAAAGGCACAAAAAGAATATTTACCTAGCTTCAGGTCACATGGAGTGGAAATAGCAAAAATGAATTTTTGTATGTTACCATGGTACAACCATCTTCTTACAGAAATGGGGTCCATTTTCACAGTTTGCTGTAGCAAACCTCTCCCTGGGGTCTCCTAGCACAGTGGGGTCAAAATATTCTGCTATATATTAATATCTTACCTTTGCCCTTGCAAATTGGGATTTGTTTTCCGTGTTCTGCTAGTATGTCTTTTGTGAATATATTTGGAATTATAGTACTTTCCTAAGGGGAATAGTTGTGAGTTGGCCCTTGGTGTGTCTCTACTCAGCATGTTCCTATTTATACTGAATTTAGGAGAAAGCACCTTTATATCTTAGAGTATGTGGACAGCATTTTTTAGTTTCCAGCACTGATACATATTTTCTCCTAATATTTTATATCCTCTGATCATTTCAATATATCTTTAAGAGAGAGACTGAGATGTTTTTATTCTAGATGCCATCATTTTAGAAAGTCCCTTTTTTTTGAGATGGAGTTTCATTCTTGTTGCCCAGGATGGAATGTAATGATGTCATCTCCGCTCACTGCAACCTCTGCCTACCCCGTTCAAGCGATTCTCCTACCTCAGCCTCCTGAGTAGCTGGGATTACAGGCTTGCGCCACCATGCCTGGCTAATTTTTTGTATTTTCAGTAGAGACAGAGTTTCTCCACGGTGGTCAGACTGGTCTCGAGCTCCTGATCTCAGGTGATCTGCCCGCTTCCACCCCCCAAAGTGTTGGGATTACAGGCGTGAGCCACCATGCCAGGCCAGGAGGTCCCCTTAAGTTTCTGTTTTAAAACTTTGTTTAGGTATCTTAGTGAACTGCTGACCATCTCTCATTATTTCGAACTCTAAAATCCATGATGGTATATTGTTTAGAATCCCCTTAAATCTTTCTTTTTATTTGAATTTACAGGTACCTAATTTTAATTTGATTTGACATATTAGTTTGTAAGATATTTTTAAAAGATGTTTTAGACAGTAGCTTTAGGTTAGCAGAAAAATTGAGCAGAAGGTACAGAGAGTTCCCATCTACCCCTGCACCTACACAGGCACAGCCTCCCCACCATCAACATCCCCCACCAGAGTGGTGCATTTGCGACAATTGACGACTTATGCTGTCACATGATTGTCACACAAAGACCATTGCTTATACTACGGTTTACTCTGGGTGTTGTACATTCTATGGATTTGGACAGATGGATAATGACATAATGACATATACTCACCATTACAGTATCATACAGAATAGATTCACTGCCCTAAAAATCTTCTGTGCTATGTCTATTCATTCCTCTCTCTCTCTACCAACCCCTGGTAACCACTGATCTTTTTATTAGCTCCATGGTTTTTACCTTTTCCAGAATATCAACCAGTTAGAAGTGAAAGATTTTCAACCAAATAAGAAAAACACTTTTCTTTGTTGGGCTACTAATCGTGATCTTCTCATTCTGCTATTTTTTAAACAAACAAACAAACAAACAAAACAAAGATAATTTAAATAGGCAAATTGATTTTCTATTTATACTTTAGTATTTAAGAAAGAAGATATCCTGTGTGTTATTGAGGAAGATACTTAAAATCCCTAGACATTAGCCTCAGCTCTGTTATGATTGGGTTGTGTGGCATTAATTTCCCTTTTTTTTTTTAATACAATGATGTTGAATCAGATAATCTCTTCCTCCTTTAAAATGGCCTAATTTTTAGTAGCAAGAGATTTATATTTAATAATATAATAATATAACAAGAAATTAAATATAAATCTCTTGCTACTAAAAAGAGATTTTGCCTCGAACACAGGAAGTAAACACTGTTTCTGCTTGGAACGCTAGAAAGCAAAAGATAATAGTGTGACGACTAATCTTAGTGCTTAAACAGGTATTTTATAACCCAACATTTCATGTAAATGTCATAGAATTTGGTCATGGAGGAAACCTCCACTCTGAAAGCTCATGACCTTTCAAGGATAAGACAGAAAAAAAAAAAGAGTGGCATTGAGACAAACACAATTCATTAGCACTTCTCAAGTTCTTATTAATACAGGTTTTCATTTTCCCTAAAAGCCTTTGAAATCTTTGCAGCAGAAGATATTTGATTCGTCATAAAAGCATTTCACAATACACAGAGCTGATATAAGGGGACAGAGCATTTAGGTGGAATTAAACCCAGGTCGGAAAGCTGAAATTTGTCGTCAGCTGTTCTCGAAGCTTAACACATTATAAATTTATGCATTGCATATGGCAAGTGAGGGTGAAATGGAGACTTGAGGAAGCCAGACTTTCTGCACATAAACATATTTTTTCTTGCAGAAAAGAGAAAAATATAAAGGAATAGCATAAAAAAAGAGAGGTTCTTGGTGAGCAAAAACATTTTTATGCTTATTTAAAAATTAATTTCTGTGATGGAAAGGACATTAATTAAATTACTATGTATTTTTTATTTTTATTGTTATTTATTTATTAATAATTACAGTTTTCTTTGTATTCGATCCATAAAATCTTCTGAAGGCCAATCTGGTGATTTCATGAGTCAGGTAAAAAGAAAGATTTGCTTGAATATATTTAAATCTCTGCCAAAATCTAAGCATATAAGGCCTGAATCTGGAAGTGATTAAAAAAAAAATCTGTGCTAATTTAGACAAAGATAGGCAAAGGAGAAAAATAGATCTTTGGACTGAAAATAACGTGTGGGTCAAGAAAAAGATATTTGTCATCAGTGCCTTGTGTTAATGAAAATGAGTCGTAGAGCGTTCCGGAGGGCATTCAATACCTTGAGGTCTTGCTGAGAATGCAGCTGCTGGCTCTATATATAGACTTAATTCTGTTGCTGAGGGAATAAAAGCATACACACCCTAGTAATGAGATTACTGGGACAGCTCCCAAATTGAGACAGCTGAGCCAAATCAATAGATGTATTTTTCTTCCCCTTAAATTTGCCGAGCCCATTAGAAAGGCCAATATACTTCATGGTTAGACCACTGCAGTTAAGAGGCTGCGTGTCAAGCTCCCTATAGCACTTTGAAAATTAAAAATTTAAGTGCAAGTATGATTCTGAAATATAACCACATCATCAAAATGACAATTTCCCTGAGATAAGTACTCCTACTTCTCCTTTAAAAATTCCCTTGTACAATTTGCACATGTAAATTGTACATAGTTTTCTGACCAGTATTCTGGGAAGTGTACCATCTGGTATACTGGGAAGTATAGGGACTTGAAGTTACACAGATTGGAAGTTAAAATCCAAGCCACTATATGTCTCAGCTGTGTGTACTCAACTGTGTGTACTCAACTACAGATTAAAACAAATGTATAATCTTTCCCTCTATGTAAAAACTATAAAATTGGAGGAGACAAAATCTACAAGCCATTTTTAAGGAAATCATTAATGATGTGGATAAATATTCGGCTACAGTGATATTCCTTGCAGCATTGTGTTCATAATTTAAAAAATAAATTTATAAAGAGAGGATGGCTTAAACTACATGTTTAAACAAAGCATTATTATTTAAACACTTACATGATAATTTTAAATAATATTTTATGTAGTGGAAAGAGGCCCAAAATGTATTATTGAGTTAAAAAGAATTATGTAACACATATGTTTTTTGAGATATGACACCATTGTGTGTACAGTTTGTATATATACAAAACTTACACATTTATACACATTCACACATCATATTATACACAGAAAAGGACATCTACTAACTTGTAGACAGCAGTCAGTAGTGTGGTTATGGATGAGTATTGATTCTCCTCCTTGTTGCTTTTCTGTCTTAATAAGTCCTCTAAAATAAACATCGTATTCATTTTATAAAGAATATAATTAATATTTCATGAAATAAGAAAGACTGCGACTCTCTTCAATGATACAAAGGAATATCATAGCACATAAATTGGTGAATATCACCACCTACTTATACAGAAATTCAATCTGCTTGCAATGAGAACTCCCAAAGCATACATTTTGAAGTCCAGTAAGTGAGAGCAGCAGAATGAGAAGACAGCAGTCCCAAACTGGATCCCATGGAAGAGACACACAGTTAGTAAAACCTCCCCACAATTCATAGACTTGGAAAGTCTGCCAAGCCATAGAGAGGGATGGGCAATTTTTGTCATAACAGACAAAGGTGGTACCTCTGTCCTGGAGCAATATTCCACTCGTAACCTCATCTCCTGTGGGCAGGCAGTAGGGTCAAATGGCTAAATACAAGGTCTGACACCACATAGGTCTGCTTTTAAGTCCTCACTTTGCTTCACTGTTAACTGGCCCTGTGACCTCGGCCAGCTTTGCATCTCTGAAACTAGTTTCTTCATCTGTTAAAAGGGCATAATAATAAGAAGAATGATCATTGTTTTAATTACAGTTAATATTTACTTTGTGCTCACTAGATCCTAAGTTTTGCTAGTAACATCTCCCTGGAGATTCAGGAAGACTTGTCTGTAAGGCAATTAGCATTGTGACAAAGCACTTAACACATGCTCAGCAAATGCTAGTTCTCAATACAGCTACAGGCAGAGAAATGGTAATTATGCATTCACTTTGCAAACTACAATTTATATCTACAATTTGCAAAGTTCTTTTTTATAAAACAAGGAGGGGTCAAAAGATGAGTAAGATACTGTCTCTGCTCCCAAGGAATCTACAGTTCTGTGGGGGAGCAGGTTTAGGAGAAAATGCAGAGGGAAGTCTTGGTATGTAAATGGCCAACCTCATAAGGCCAAATTGAACCAAGTCTGCTTGTTTTGACTTCCATCCTCAGGGCCTTTCAGTGGTATCATTCTTCCTGGGGTCTGGGGACAGATGGCTACCTAGACCTTCCAGTCCTATGTGCATGTAGAAAAAAGGCAAATGTTTAACTTCTATTTTGAAGTTTATCATAGAGCTGAAATATGTCATTTGATACAGCTGTCTGACAGTAAACAAAAACAAAATCCAAAAACCTTAGTTGTCCAAGGTAAAAAAGTGATTCTATTGCTTTGTCCCCTTTAGAAGATATCATAGATATTTAAAAATCATGTTTTTTAAAAAAAGCACTTTCTTATTTCAAACATGAAAAAGTCTATAAATAATTTGATATTTGAAGATTAAAAAGTCACATGGCCTTATTTTTATTGTTCTCTTATCCTTTTCAAGCTATATTTCCAGTCATTTGAGTCTTTTAGCAGCCTTGTGAGGTAGCAAAAAGCAGTGTTATTAGCCTGATTTTATTGATGATGCAAATGAGATATTCAAAGGTCAAATAACTTTATTCAAGGTCATATAATGTGGCAAACTCGAGCTCAGGATCCAAGCCACTTGATTGTCAGCCTTAAAGTGTTTTATCTCCACTATATTCAAAACATATTGTAAGACACAAGTTTTTTTTTTTTTTTTTTACACGGAGTTTCGCTCTTGCCCAGGTTGGAGTGCAATGGCATGATCTTGGCTCACTGCAGCCTCTGCTTCCCGGGTTCAAGCGATTCTCCTGCCTCAGCCTCCCTAGTAGCTGGAATTACAGGCACCCACCCCCATTCCCAGTTAATTTTTTTTGTATTTTTAGTAGAGATGGGTTTTCGCCATGTTGGCCAAGCTGGTCTTGAATTCCTGGCCTCAGAGAGTGATCCACCTACCTCGGCCTCCAGAAGTGCTGGGATTACAGGCGTGAGCCACCACGCCTAGCCTGTAAGATGCTTTATATTCATGATTTACATCATTTTTATAATTGAAGAGACAGCATTGAAAGAGTACCTCCAATTTTTAGGCTGGCTTAGAAAGGTTTTGCGAAAAAGACATTTTGATATTTCACAGGCCTGCACTGCAGTTTGCGCATGACAGTGATTGCCTGTTGGACTCCACACATTGCCAGATCATTCATCTCCAGAGGTATCCTGCAATGCACAGAGGGGAATTTAAATCCTCCACAATCTTGTTGGACTACAGATGCAGAACCAGAGGCTCAAAATATACTAACGTACTAAAACACTCTGATAGCATGTTGGAGACTGATGCTATAGTTACTTGGTATTTACTGAAATGTTCTTTCTTTTTTAACACTGATGAGTATGGCCTGCAAATAAAACTAAAGCTGCTTTTCAAAAGGAGGATGCAAATCACATGTTAAAGTACTTTTGTAGTTAATAATGAATAAATTTGTGGGACATTTAATATCTCCATTTGAATATAGGGGAACTGAAGTATTATTTCTTAAATATTTTCCACATGGGGAGAAGATACAGTTTTCAGTTTCAGTTGTAGGATTTAATATATCCACACAACTAAGAAAAAGAAATTATAAGTTTTTCCATTCTTTAAACTTCTACCAATTCTAGAAAGTTAAATGATTTATTCCAGAGGAAGACTGTTAATAAACCCAAGAAATCTCATAAAATCTAATGCTAATTTTTTATTATTTAACATAGCCAAGATTACTACTTTATTAAATTTGAAATTAGTCTTTCTATGGTGATTAATAATAGAAGTGGATTTATATACATTTTCTTCATTCAAAAATAATAAACATTTTAAGATTTAATTTAAAAATGCCATGTACATATACTTAAGAAAAATTATATGTGCAGAAAAAACATCAATAATAAACACTTTTAATAATACAACAAAAAAGACAGCTACTGTAAACATTTTTGGTGTATTTCAGCTCGCAACTGAGTCTTTCTTTTCTTTGCTATCAGGTCTTTTTATATATTTAAATCCTATATCTCTCTATATGTGTTATGTAAAATTCATATAATCAAATCAGAGCTTATATCAAATCAGAAATTATATTGTGTATGTTGTATTATATGCTGGGTTTTTTCTTCTTTTTTTTTTTGTGTGTGTGTGACAGAGTCTCACTCTGTCACCCAGGCTGGAGTGCAGTGGCATGATCTCAGCTCATTGCAACCTCAGCTTCCTGGGTTCAAATGATTCTCCTGCTTCAGCCTCCTGAATAGTGCACACCACCACTCCTGCCCAATTTTTGTATTTTTAGTAGAGACAGGTTTCTTCATATTGGCCAGGCTGGTCTTGACCTCCAGACCTCAGGTGATCCCCCCGCCTCGGCCTCCCAAAGTGCTGGTATAACAGGTGTGAGCCACCGTGCCTGGCCTATATGCTGGTTTTATTCTTGGCATAGAGTTTCTCCATTTTTTTTCTCAAATTTGTGTTGCTAATGACAATCAAAGGGAGATAAATAATCCTGGAGGTCTTGGTATAGAAGACTAACCAGGGCTGCCAAAAATAGACAATTATTTCAAATTTTCTTTTTTTCTCTTTCATGTGAAATTTTCATTGCAATCCATATTACATTTGGGTTAGTTGTTTTATTGCCCCTTAGATATATTTTAATAAAATTGACAGTCTATGGAGATGGGGTATATTTATCCCATGGCCATGCACCATCTCACACAGTGTCACATGTAAAGACAGGCATCCCCTTCAAAGAAGCGTAGACAACCATGTACAGAGTGCTGTTTTAAGTGTGGTGCATGAATGAATCGATGAATGCAGTATAACTAAATAATGAATGATATAATTATTTTCAATTGTTTTAATTAACAAAATTGTATATATTTATGGGATAAAACGTGTTTTAAAATATGCATATATTGTGGAATCGCTAAATTGAGCTAATTAATATATGTGTTACTTCACATACCTGTCATTTTTTATGATGAGAACACTCAAAATCTATTCTCTTGGCATTTTTTAGTGTATAATACATTGTGTTTTTGTTTTTGGTTTTTTTTTTTTGTTTTTTTTTTGAGATGGAGTCTCACTCTGTCACCCAGGCTGGAGTGCAGTGGCCAGATCTCAGCTCACTGCAAGCTCCGCCTCCCGGGTTTATGCCATTCTTCTGCCTCAGCCTCCCGCGTAGCTGGGACTACAGGCGCCCACCACCTCGCCCGGCTAGTTTTTTGTATTTTTTTTTAGTAGAGACGGGGTTTCACCGTGTTAGCCAGGATGGTCTCGATCTCCTGACCTCGTGATCTGCCCGTCTCGGCCTCCCAAAGTGCTGGGATTGCAGGCTTGAGCCACCGCGCCCGGCCTATAATACATTGTTATTAACTATAGTCACCATGTTGTACAATAGATCTCTTCAACTTATTCCTCCCATCTAACTGAAATTTTGAATCCTTTGACCAACATCTTCCCCACACAACATCCCCACTGCCCCTGCCCTGCCAACCCAAATCCATGGTAACCACCATTCTATAAGTCTCAGTATTATGATTCCTTAAAGCTTTGCTGTCTTGGGTAAGTATGCCTCCCCCTTTTTTGGCGCTTCAGTTTTCTTCTTTTTAAACTCAGGCAGAAGAACTATAAAATCCATTAATTTTAATTATAATGCCACTCGTCAGTTTTTAATATTTCTTACATTCTTCTTAGAGAAACACTACAAATATTTCCTTCATGCAATTAATATATTTTTTAAAGTAAGCAGACATCCCAAATCCCAGAATACCACAGGCATTGAAAAATGTTGGCTGTCCTTTGGAGATAAAACAGTGATTGCATTTTGCCCTGAATTGTGTTAGAACAGCATCTTATCATTGATATCTTGTTTTGATTGATGTTAGGAAGCTGTTGTCACTGGCACATGGTATTTTCCCTTGACTGAAAGAAAATCTCATGAGTGTCTAATTTAAAACATTCAAACAGGAAGAAATTGTGGTTTCCACCATGGATGGTCAAAAGGTCAGGAGGGTTTGGGGCTGTGTCTTCTGATGATTATTACCATGGTTACTAGAGGTTTGCAGGACACCTTAAGTGGAGAGCCAAGTGCCTCCTGCTGTGGAGCAGCTGGGATGCTCTGACAAGATCATGACCTGAGGGTGGAAATGGAGCCCACAGTGATCAGCCACTATTGAAACAAGGAATTGCCTATCAGGCTGCAGAAGCCAACGCCTTCCTCTAGAGTTCTGCAAGGATCGATTCATCAAAGGAAGCAAGACAGGTCACTCAGAGTGAGATCAGCAACTAGAGATTCTGCTGCAGTTAATTGATACTAAAAGCAATTTAAAAAACTGCTTTGTAATTTTTAAAAATCTGTCAGAGAAATTATATTTGCTTCTAACCATTGAGTCATGAGTTCCCATCAAGCTCAATGTGTTTATCTCCTCTGTGATACTCCTGATAGAATGCCCTGTGAGAAAGTTCCGTTATCCTTGAGATTTTATCCATTCTATTTCTGAATAAATGAACTTATAATTCTGTACTTCCCACAGTACTGTGTGCTTTGTGTGTGTTATATTATTTTGTCTTTACAACTGCCTTATGCAGTAGGTATTATTATTAGTTTCAGATGATTCACACAGGTAAGTCAATAGAGAAACCAATATTTCAATCCTGATCTCTTTGACTTTATACTGATGCAACAGAGTACCATAGTATATATCCCTTTCTCATATCCCAATCAATGAATGAATCCCATTACTTCTACCTCCTTAATATTTCTTGATCCATTCACTTCTCTCCTTTCCTATAGCCATTGTTTAAGCACAGTCCTTCATCGATCCTCCTGGAGTACAGCAAAAGTCTGTTAAAGGCATGCATATCCACAGATTACCCTCTCATTGGGGTGATCTTTACAAATACAAAAATTATAAATCTGGTGAAGTTATTCCTTTGCTTAAAATTCTTCAACCTAAGCCTGCTACATATATTATAAAATAATACAGTCCAAAGGTCTTAGCCTAGAGCAACAATATTATTGTTATTATTTTTTGAGACAAAGTCTCACCCAAGCCGGAGTGTGCAGTGGTGCAATCTCTGCCCACTGCAATCTCCACCTCCCAGGTTCAAGCAATTCTCCTGCCTCAGCTTCCTGAGTAGCTGGGACTACAGGCATGCACCACCACACCCAGCTAATTTTTGTATTTTTAGTACAGATGAGGATTTCACCATGTTGGCCAGGCTGGTTTCGAACTCCTGGCCTCAAATGATCTGCCCACCTTGGCCTCCCAAAGTGCTGAGATTAGACAATATACTTTAGGGTCTAACTACAACTTTTCTTTGTTGCCTCATACCACCTGAGTATAGCACACTCTTATGTATTTTGAAGTCTATGTTTAAGTGATTATGAAACAGTAAATAACACAAAGATATTGTTGCTTATTAGGGGTGGGGTGAAGAGAGCATAGTTTGTAGTGTAACATAAGAAGAAAACAGGGATTTTTGTGTCTTTGTTGTTGCTCTTGTTTGTTCACTTGTTTAAAATTAAAGGGAATTTTTGAATGATCGCAGCACACACTGATGAATTCCGGCCAGAGGCCAAGAGTGGCTATAAAGCCCACCCACTGCAGCACCTGCAATCAGAAGCTGCCTGCACATTGGAAAGCAGCTGAGGCAAGCACTTTTGCAGAGCACATGTTGGAAGGATGCACAGTGGTGAATCTTCTTTAGTTCAGGAATAGCAGGACTGAACTGAAGCATCCAAGAACAAACAGATAAATGCACAGAAATGGAGTTAATTATGTCTGTAGTTTAGATCTTGATACTTAAGCATTTGTAGATAATGGAAATGTTTTATTATTGTTACACAAAGAAGGATTTATGTGAAACAGTGTGGGCTTTCACTACAGCTGATCAAGAATAAGTTTATTTAAAGTCATTCTTTTGTTTCTGAGAATCGGGATTTTTTTTTTAAAGAGTCTTCATAGGACCACTTGGCCATGAATATCAAGAGTGGTCTATCAGGAAATGTTAATTATAGCATTGCACAATCAATGCAGATGAATATAGAATTGTGGTCTGTTACGCACACATATTTTGGTAAATGTTTATATACTGCTAGTTTCTGTAAGTCATCTTATAATGTGAGTCTAATAGTTACCATGTAATTATTTTTATTTTATTTATTCCAAATTAAAGTAACTCATGATCTTTCAATATTGCTAAGGAAATGTTACAATATAGTGCTAATTCGCAGACCACACAATATTCTGAAAACTGTGGTTGACAGTAAGTAAGTAGAAGCCCCCTATCCACTCCATGGCATGTTATCATTTTATTTTACTTTTTAACAGAATTGTGTATGAGCTTGCTAGGGCTGCCATAACAAAGTGCCACAAATTCAGCAGCTTAAACAGTAGAAATTTATTGTCTCACAGTTCTGGCAGCTGGAAGTCTAGGATCAAGATGTTGGAAACGTGGGTTCTTTCCAAGGTCTGTGGGAAAAAATCTGTTCCAAGCTTCTCTCTTGGACCTGAAAATGACCATCTTCTCCCTGTACCTTCACATAGTGCATGTCTGTCTTTGTGTCTAAATTTCCCCTTTTTATAAGGACACCAGTCACACTATTATAGATGATGGACCATGCTAATGAGCTTATTTTAACCTGATTGCCTCTGTAAAGACATTATCTCTAAATAAGGTTACATTCTGAAGTGCTAATGGTAGCGACTCTAACATATCTTTTTTTTTTTTTTTTTTAGGGGCACAATTCAACTCATAACAGAATAGAACCTGTGCAAAGAGAGTGAATTATTCCTACTCTCATTACATCTGTACATTGATTCTTTCTACCTGCCATCCTATCCCTCTCATCCTTGCCTAGCAGTTTCCTACTGACTTTTACAAAACTCATATTAAATGTCTTTCTTAGGAGAAACTTCCTTTTGACTGCCAAGACAGAGTTGGTTGATCTTTCTTCTGTCCTCTTATAAGATTTTTTTAAAAACAAGTATCATGATCTTAGCACACTTTATTTTATTCTATTACTTGTCTGCTCCGCGAGGGTGTTGGCCCTCCCAGAGCAGGGATAAAACCCTAAGCGCAGAGCCTGGGACACAGCACAAGTGCTCCAACTGTCTGAAGAGTGAATGCTCCAGGGTCAGCAATGGGGAAGTCACCCCTGCTTGGATCAGCCCAGTCCCTTAGTTAGAAATCTTTTATTCCTATCAGAGCAAACAACACAAAAATTCCCCCTGTATCATACAAATTTCTGCTCATGCCTAAGCATAAGAATAACCTGAGGCATTGACTGGTGCGGTGGCTCACTCCTGTAATCCCAACACTTTGGGAGGCCAAGGGGGGCAGATCATGAGGTCAAGAGATCCAGACCACCCTGGCCGACATGATAAAACCCTGTCTCTACTACTAAAAATACAAAAAATTAGCTGAGAGTGGTGGCGGGTGCCTGTAATCGCAGCTACTTGGGAGGCTGAGTCAGGAGAATCGCTTGAACCCGGGAGGTGGAGGTTACAGTGAGCCAAGATGGCACCATTGCACTTTAGCCTGGCAACAGAATGAGACTCCGTCTCAAAAAATAAATAAAAAATTACCTGAGGCATTTACTAAGAATATATCTTCCTAGATTATTCTGCTGGAATTCTGATATAGTAGGTCTAGTGAGTCCAAGAATATTATTTTTCCCAAACCCCACCATTGTTTTTGTTTTAATTCAACTGTCTAGAATTGCATAGAATTTGTCTAGTCATTTTCTACATGGAAACTTATTCTACCTCTTTCCATAATAGAAACATGAATTTTCCCAGAAGAAAACTTTAACCCCATCCTTCCCAAGTGAATGCTTCTATTTCCACTGCTCCCATAGACAGTGGGTTGATGGACGGGTTGGTTTTCCTTGCTCCAATCCACCATCAGGTAAACAACAGCTGTGTGGATGACCCAGCCCATATACTAGCCTTTAACTTCCATAACTTCCTCAGTTCTAATGAATTCACCTAACTTGAGCTACCCATACACATAGTCACGGATCAACTGAAATTAATTGTTCCATTTCTGATCTTTTAAACATCACATTCTGTGGAGGATGGCAATCTCTCATTCCATCACTAGTCGTTTCATTGCTATGTTTAATTTGTTATTTGTTTTGTTTTTGTTTTTTTCTCATAATGCCTCCAGTGTCTGGTGTATATACTTCTCGTTTTTCCTTTGTCTTTTTCTGAATCTTCTGGCCCTTCCCTTCTCTTCCCTCCCCTCCCCTTCCATTCCTTTTTTTCTTCTTTCTTCCCCGTTATCTTTCTTCCCTTTGCTCTTTCTCTTTTTCCTTTTCCTCCTCCTCCTTCCCCTCTCCTTTTTCCTCTTCCTCCTTGTCCTCCTCATTTTCACACTTACATGACAATATCTCAACCGTGGATCAATCCAAAAGTATGACTTCACATTTTCACCTAGGTTGCCAAGTGCCAAGAGGAAAATAGAACAAAACAAAAAACAAATCCTACCAGATGCAAACTGATTTTACTACAGGTGTAAATTTCTACCCTGTGCTGGAACTCTGGTACTATGGAAAGTTATCCAATATTTTCCAGAAACATTTGTTTTCCTCTGCAGTGGCAGTGGCAGTCATTTCAAACCTTCCCCTTTCTTTAAAACTACCCTTGTATTTAGAAAGCGGGGAAATAAGCAAATTTACAGAGCTCATCTTGTAATTTCTATGTATTTCTTTTCTAGTGCTTCTCTCAGATTTTAGTTTTGAAATTATGATGGAATCCTGAAACAAGTGAGAAAGCAATCTTTCTTTTTTGTCTAGTCTCTAGAAGCATTTTTAAAGATTGACATTATGTCTTTTTTTTTTTATGCTTTTTCTTTAAATGTGGGCTTGGAGATTTTTGTGTGGGCAAGTTTTTAATTATAATTTCTTTGCTAGATATAGGATTACTCAGATCTTTTTTAGTGTTGTTTTAGTTTTGATAACGTGTTTTTACAGTAATTTGTCTCTTTCAACAACTTTTTAAAATTATTGTCTTAAAGTTGTTTAATTAAAGTTTTAATTTCTCTAGGATCTATTTGTAGCAACTTTCTCTTGTCAAACCTAATACTGGTAACTTGTATCTTCTCTCTTTCCTCCTGATCAGACTTGCTAAAAATCTTTCCATTTTTTTAGACTTTTAATGAACTGTCTTTTGGCTTTTGATTTTTTTTTTTTTTTTTTTGCACTGTGGAAAATTTATAGGGCTGATCGCTTTCATAAAAGCAAGATTAATTCTAGCAATATATAAAAAGATTAATATATAATGAAAGTCACTGTACTTTTCTACATTAATACAAAGCAGAGAAAAATATCAGAGTTATATTAATAGATGCCAAGACATTTTGTGATTCAATTCCCTACTCACAATTTTGGCAAACTAGAAATGAAAATAAACCTGCTTAAAGTGATAGATAATCTGTAAAACCAAAGTAACCAACCAAACACATTTCTGTAATGAACAAATTCTGAATTCACAATTAGTGTGAATTTAAAATTCTTCCTGAATTTGGAAATGAGTAAAGACGTCTAGTTTTACTTCTATTCAACATTGTATAGATATCCTATGTATTGTTATAAAGTAAGAAAAAAATAGCAAAAGTTGTAAGGCTTAAACAGTAAGATATAAAACTCTATTTACTGGTGATATGATTGGATGTAGAATGAATCTACAAGTAAAAATTCGAATTCATCAGTGAATTAAGGTTGCAAGATACAAACCAACATAAGATTTTTTAAAATTACATATAAATAACAAATCAAAATGACATAAAAATCTTATAATTTGTAACTCATAATGGTTTCAAAACTATCACATATCTATAAGTAAATCTAATGAAAACTGAAATATCTATACATTTGGAAACTCTAAAATGTTACTGATTTTTTTAAAGTCCAAAAGCAGTGGGCAATAACCATTTCCATGGATTAGAATATTGTAGATGTTGCAAAGATGTTTACTCTTCCAAAATTGTTCTATAAAATAAATGTAATCCAAATTAAAATCTCAATAGCAATATTGACAAAATGATTATAAAATTTATTTGAGCATTCAATGGACAAGGATAACCAAAGCAAGTTTGAAAAATAACACCTGCGCAGGATTACATTCAAGTTTCAAGACCTATTATAAAACTACCTTAAGCAAGGCAGTGTGGGATTGGCACAAATAGATCTTAGGCCAGTGGAATAGTGTAGAATGTCCTAGAAATAGACATGTACATGTGTTTATAAAAATCACCTAAAGTTGTTCATCAACCCATTCTGCTTTTAGTAAAGTACAATAGCTTTATCATTCCATCCAGTCAAGTTTAAATATAATTTGTAGGCCAAAATGTTTACATTTATTTCTCAGAATTTTAGTTTCTCAAATTGTGCCATTCTAACAATAAAACATAATCTTTGAGTATTTTTCAAAGTATTTGCTTAATAGTTATTTAAAATATATTCATAACTTAGGGCTTGATTCACCAATATACTAGTAAATTTCTCTATAGTTAATAGTAACAATTCATTGGGGACAAGCTATTCTGACTCTGCACCATCCATTATATCATCTTTTCAGATAACATTTACAGATGTGTTAACGTGTTTAAATTGGGTAATTAAATATATTCCAGATAATCATTAAGTGGATAGCTTTTCTCCATTAATGACTTGCAGAGAAGTAAATAATCTACAGAATCATATTCAGCAAGCACAAGTAATTATTATGTTAATATTTGCCTAAATGAAGCTAAGTCTGAATCTATTAAAGATTGGAATCTGTATATTAATTTCCTTCTTCATTGATTTTACCACCGTCACATGCTTTTGTAAAAAACTTATTTAAACCTCAGTAATGTTAGTTAGGGCACCTCCATTCCGCCATTTGTTTTCTGAAAGCAAAAAAGACACAAACTAAATACATTTTGTGGAATTTTTAATTTTTTTTTATGTGATTGCCCTTGTCTGCTGAAAAAGAAAGGGAGACCAGCATGCTATTTTCTCAAACCCTTTAATCACCAGAGAGGGTAGTTTAGTTTTGGGCGCCCTGTCTTAATCTAGGGAAGATAACGTATTTATTTTGCTAAATTTATCAGCTGGAAAGAGTTTTGAAAACCACAAGATGAAAACATCTGTATACGATGTCAACGCTTTATATTGTTGGTTTTAGATGTAGGAATAGCATCACTATCATTGACACATAAATTGTACCATGCCTGGTTTTCTTTTTCTATTTTGAGACAGGATTCAAACATTGGTACAACTAAATCGTCAGGATTCTGCAGTAGAACTTTCCACACTGCAAATTCTATATTATAAGAGAAAGAGTATTTCAAAACTGTAAGTAGGTAATTACTGAATTTATCAAACAAAGATTCGGCAGTCCTTGTGACCGAAGCACCTTTTCCAAATCAACGTTTCTATTTATATGTCTATTTTTTTAACCTAGAAAGATTATTATACCAAGACGTTCACTAAAAGATTTTGAAATTTTTGATCCTGATACAAATAGACTATTGCTGCAAAGTGAATTCTATGCCTAGTGGGAAATATAATTAAAAAAATATTTTCTGGGTTGATTCCAAGACACTAGGACATTCTTTTTGCCTTTTATTAGCTCCAGTTTCTTCTTCCTCTCTCATCCCACACCCCTACCCCGTGGGCCACTTGATTGCTGGGATGAAAAAACACAGCCCTGAGCCCTACAATAACTTGCCATGCCCACTGCAATTTATCTTGCTTGATTTTCCAACACCAGGTCTCTGTTCTGAGCTATTTCATTCATCAGCAGTCTTCAACAAGACTTAATCCCAGAGCCAGCCCTGTACATAGACAAGGGAGATAGCTGTTTATACTATGTGTCCTACTAAAAGGCTTACCTATTTCCAAATAAAATTTATTATTAATGATGAAAAGACAAATAATATGTACTAACACTCTCATAGCTCTGATTACACACGTTACAGGCATTGGTCTTTACAGGTTTTATGAACATTACCTCATTGAATACCTACAACAGCCTTATGAGGCTGGTATGCCATTATACTATTTACCCATGAGCAGCTGAAGTGCACAGAGGTTAAGAGTCATGCCCAGGTTCACACAGCTAGGAAGTGACAGATCAGAGTTTGAACTCAGGCAACCTGGTTTCAGCCAAAATTTTTTTTTTTTTTTTAAGACAGAGTCTCGCTCTGCCGCCCACGCTGGAGTGCTGTGGCCAGATCTCAGCTCACTGCAAGCTCCGCCTCCCAGGTTCACGCCATTCTCCTGCCTCAGCCTCCCGAGTTGCTGGGACTACAGGCGCCCGCTACCTCGCCCGGCTGATTTTTTGTATTTTTTTTTTTTTTTTAGTAAAGACGGGGTTTCACCGTGTTAGCCAGGATGGTCTCGATCTCCTGACCTCGTGATCCGCCCGTCTCGGCCTCCCAAAGTGCTGGGATTACAGGCTTGAGCCACCGCGCCCGGCCCAGCCAAAATTTTTAACTGCTGTGTTCTACTGCCTCTCACCACTTGAGAAATATGTATTAAGTACCTACTATTTCCTCAACTTTGTATTAAGTTCTGGAGTGAACACAATAGTTACAGTACCTGATCTTGCATGGACCAAAGATTAATAAGCACTGCAAACAAATTACAGAGGTCACTAAAAACTTGGTACATTGAGCTAATATGAAAGCATCGCTTCTGAGTCAAGCAAGTATTATTACATAGAACATAGTAATTTTTGATGTATAGCCATTTAAAAAAGAGAAAAATCCCCAGGAGTCAGCTATGATGGATAAACTGTGAGAGCAGTAATCAAGAACTAAGACTGAAGAGCTCATGGGGATATATGAACTTGATTTAAGCCTTCGTGCATAGGGCCTGAGGTTCTGATATCCATCCAGAAGGCGGTCTGCAGGATGCAGGCTCCATGCACAGGGGGAGCTGATATGGAGTCATCTATGAACCATTTAGAGTCCTATCTGCAAAATAAATGGGGGGAGAATGAGTCTTCTGCAATAGATCAGAAATCCTGGCTTGTGCCACCCTCAGGTTGGGATTTTCATTCATATTTACTTGCATAGTGGAGCCCTTCCCCACCCCCAAGTCACATATTAATTATTCTGAGAATTCCCTACGACTTTGGAAGGGAAAAGAAACATAAAAATAAACAAATTAAAATTCAATACTCAATAGCTGTTTGGAATATCTTGTCAGAGCTAAAGAGAAGCTTTTTTGCAGAAAATATAGGATGTGAGAGCCGTCTTGCTGATATGAGGGAAGAATGGGTGAAGAAGGGGAAGATGAAGAAAAAATCAAAGCCAGGTAGTAGAGTGAAAGCAACAAAGTCCTGAAGACATCAGTGAACCTCCAGAATACAACGTATTTTGTACTTTTCAGTTTTATAAATCAATAGTTTCCTTAAAAGTTATCTTAAGCTACTTTGCTTTCGGTTTCTACCATTTGCAACCCAAATCTCTAATACTGAGAATATTGTGTACTAAAGGATTTTTTGTTTTTCTTTCTTTTTTCTTTTTTGAGATGGAGTATTGCTCTGTTGTCCAGGCTGGAGTGTAGCGACAGATCTTGGCTTACTGCAGCCCCCACCTCCCAGCCTCAAGCAGTCCTTCCACCTCAGCCTCCCAAGTAGATGGGACTACAGCCGCACGCCACAGTACCCAGCTAACTTTATTTTTTTGTAGAGACAAGTCTCACTGTATTACCTAGGCTGGTCTCAAACTCCTCAGTTCAGATAATCCTCCTATCTTGGCTTCCCAAAATGCTGGGATTATGGGCGTGAGCCATCACATCCTGTACTGAAGTTTTGACTACCTTCCAAAACATTAGTGCTCTAGGTCCTCTTTATATAATGAAAAATTATAAATGGTAAGGCTTTCTATTTTGATCATGGCAGATTAAGCTGTAACAAGCAGTCCTCTCAAATGATATTGGATTTATACAACCATGTTGTATTCCCTACTCACATTTTGACCACCAGGGTTGGCCCTGGCATGGCCTTGTGCTGTCTTTATTCTGGGACCAGGCTGAAAGAGCACCTCCCATCTGAGACATGTCTTGTCCTATGGCAGAAAACAAGGGGGTGGTGGGTGATGGGAAGCAGAACCGGAAGATAACTCTCAAAGCTTTAACTTGAAAGTGGCATACATTACTTCTGCTCATATTTTATTGGCCGAAGCAAACTATATGGCCAAGCTTGATGTCAAAGTCGTGGGGAAGTATAATCCTCCAACAGAGAAAGAAGTATGTGGAATAATAATAACATCTATTCACATTCTTGAAATAGAGTGTGAATAGATGTTTTTCTTTATATATATTTGCATATGTATGTTATACTTTTGCCATATAAGTAAAATCACAGATTTGAAAATATCAACACTATTCATCTAATCAACCTGAATTAATACAATATGCAGCAGGATCATGTTTCAAGATAGTCACCACACTCTGCAACCATAGACATTTTCCCCTGATTTGCCTAAAAATGCAAGAAGTTGATTACGTCTAAAGGCACCACTCCTACTTGCAGACACTGAGTGAAAAGTCAATAGTGTGCACTGATTTTTATCTTTAATTGCTTCTGTCATTGTTGCATTATTCAAGAAGTTTTTATCCATCGCTGTAATAATTGTTTTGCTTGTCTCTCTCCCTGTGCAGCCCTCAGTGATTTTCTAGGGTGGGACAATTTCACCGACATCATGCATGCCAACAGCCTTTCCACTCTTGGTCTCCCAGTACTTCTATTTCTTGAGTTTACACTCATACGCATTGCCATCCCTTGTGCCATAGGACAGCTGGGTCTGAGGTAGATTCATATTATGCCTGAACAAATCCTTCTCAGTAACTTTCTAGTTTGTTAAACCAGATGTCTTGTTCAGAGAGCTCCTATCCTTATTGAGTGTTCTCCCTGGGGCCTATTGGTGTCTTCAATGTCAATGAACCTCATTTGGCATTCTTAGTCCATCAGACTCCACAGAACACAGGAGCTTGGTTCTCAGTTACTGTTCTTACAGGATACTCCATGACACACATTTACCAATCTTGTCCCTGAAAGCAAGGTTCAGTGAAGGTTATCGAAATGAGTCACTTTTGTCAGACTAATCAGTGAAGGATCAGTTGCATTTTATCCTCAATTTAATGAGCGTGTGCTTATTTCACTTATATAACTAGAAATAGCTACACAAGTGACTCTATCCTTAAACGAAATCTGATCCAAGATGACTTGTCTCCAACCCTAAAGGAAAGTGACCTGCAGTTTATTATAGTTTTGTCCAGTCAGGATGTCCTCTGCAGGTAGGAATGTATGTGGGAAAAAACAGTTTGGAGAAAGTAGAGGGAAATATGGTTTTAATAAAATAATATGAATCCTACTATGGGTTGAATTTTATCTTCTGAAAAGTTTAAGTTCTAACCCCCAGAACCTTGGAATGCAATTTCTTTGGAAATAGGGTCAGTGCAGGTGTAGTTAGTCAAGTAAGATGAAGTCCTCCTGGAGTGGAGTGGGTCCTAATACAGTATGACTGGTATTATAAAAGGAGAAAATTTGGACACAGGCTTACATACAGGGAGGAGGAACAGTATGCAGACATGAAGACAGTCATCTGTAAGCCAAAAAGAGAGCTCAGACGTGGTTCCTTCCCTCACCCCCTCAGAAGGAACCAACACTGCCAAAACCTTGATCTTAAACTTCTGTATTTGTCCACATACTCATCCTACATCTTATACAATAGTTCTGAAATTAATTTCATTATAAACCACAAAAATCTTTGAAGATTTTAATATTTCCTTAACTAAAATACTCTAAATTGTCCTACCTAGCTGAAAGTGCCCTAGAAGCCCTTTATCATAACATAGGGTCATTTATTTGCTTGGAGAAAATAATGCTCAAATTAAAAAACATGCACTAAATTTCTGAGAGGACTGCTAGGCTGCTAGGTTGGAGTGATGAGTAGCTTTGAGATCTGTCCCAAGAGATGGAGATCCAACAGAAGAGAAAAAGAGAAACAGTTTTCAAGAGAAGGCTCTGAACTTTATATGCCCCTGCTAATAACTTAATTCACTGCAGTACTCCTCTGAATTCTTCTTTAGAGGTAAATCAGACAGTGTCATAGGCTTCCTCCTCAAGGTTTCTATTTTAATTTCAACTTTGCCCACATGGATAGAAAGTTTGCTGAATTCTGTTGGGTTTACCTCAATTTTTTAAAGCAAGGTGGGTAGAATATATTGTATTCCAAGAGAAGTATTGTCAAGGTCCGTAAGTGTTAAGGTTGTGTTAGTAACTAGGACCTCATTTGCCTGAAAGTGTGAATATTGAAAACAGGAGATAGCATATTTATAAGTCTCTATAATTGGATCTGTACATTTATTTATAGTATGAAATGAAGTAGCATCCCACAATAATTAAACTCTTTTTAAAAATTGTTTTGATCATCTTTTGCTTTTAGAATTTGTTTAATTATTTGAAAGTCATTCCTAAGCTTTAAATGAAACTATAGCTAAAAATAGCAAATACTTTATATTCAAGGTGTTTTTATACCCAGAAACTAAAGTTGTTCTAGATATCATCCTCTTTACAGAATACTGCACTATTTAAAATGTGAAAAACATCTAGGGGTGGCAGAAGACAACTTTTTTTTTATTAACAAAAGACTGTCCAAAGATACATGCTATACAACCCCTTATGTATAACATTTTTGAGAACATTATTTTAAAGATGGAAAAAATAAAGTGGTTGCCAAGGTTAGGATAGGAAGGGATTGATGTGGCTGTAAAAGGGAACACAAGGAAGTCTTGTGGTGATGGTACAGTGGACAATCTGGCTTGGGTGGTGGTTAGGAAGGCTCACATGGTAATATTGCAAAGATACACGCTCACACTGAGTAGATGTATAACTGGTGAAATCTGAGTGAGTTTATAAGCTCTATTGATTGTACCAGTGTCACCTTCCTGATTTTGATATTATATTGTTGTATAAGAACTTCACTTTGGTTGGGTGAAGAGCATGCAGGGATTTCCTGTACATTTTGCAAACTCCTATGAATCTATAATTATTTCAAAATAAAAAGTTAAAACTATTGAACCAATTTAAAGTACAAAAAAAAAAAAAAAGAGTCCTGGAAATTAATTAATTCCCTATCTTGGGTCAAGGATTCCATGAGCAGAGTGTTATCCATTCTACACCTTGGGTCCTCTCTGATGCCTTTATGTTCCCATCCACTAGAAGTTGCTGTGATTTCCAACTCGTGTAACATTCTTACAAACTGTCAAATTACTTTAGTTGGGCCAGGAGATCATTTAGAACAAAATTACATTAAAATTAAATGGACTCTTTACAAGGAAGTCATAGCCTTCCTGTTTATGAAGACCTGTTCAATTTTCAACACACAGTGACAATCCTGAGAGATGACTATTCTTATAGTCTTGGCTATGGCTGTAGAAAACTGAAATCATTCTGGGTCTTTCAGACATACAGGGTTTGATAAAGGAAGCTGAACACTTACAAAATCGCTAGAAAGACTGGAGAAGTAGAAATAAGGGGTTATAACTGAATGTTTAGATACAAATATCAGGAAACTGTTTATGCTACTGGCACCACCCCTTCCACTGCCAGTAGAATGTGACTAGGCAGGAGAAGGTGAGATCCAATCCTTACAAACATCCATGCCTAGGGGAGTTAGGTTGTTCCCCGCCACGGATGCAAGTTTATCGTCTCTGGCTCCCTTCTGCTTCATAAACTTCTTCAAGTGCATTTTCATCATTGAAACTTAGATCTCATTCAGAGCCCAAGCTCAAGGGAGTCAGAAATAGAGTTTTTAGACTTCCAGGCCCTGATACACAGTCATGAAAGAAAAACAGATGAGAAAGGATGTCAACTGCCTATAAACATATTGTATTTATGCCTAAGCATGTGGGATTTATTTATATCATTCTGCTCAAGGTCATTGTCGAGGTCTGATTGCAAAAATTCAAAAAATTGCAACCTCTGGCATAAATGAGTTAATCCTAGGAAAACTCCTTCAGTAGCACAGCCCATCCAAGTACAATTCCTGAGAATACTTGTTTTGGAAGCCTTGTGTTTCAGTAGTTCTTGGCCGCTGCACAAACAGAAGGATCCATTTATCTATTTTAGCTTTCACTTTTTTCTCACATATTTCTCATACATTGCTCTGTTTATTCTCTTTTCTAAGCCCAAGTCACAGTCCTCTTCTTTCTCCACAAACTGTTCCTTATGTCTTCTGCAATTAAACTGTATTCCATTCCATTGTAATTAAATGTTAGCAGAGCCTTATCCACTGCCTCCTAATTGTGCCTTTGAGCCTTATTCAAGCTGGTTTTTCTAGCTTGTATGCTTACCCCTCACTGTCACTGACTTCCTGAATACCTCTTATTTGCTGAAAATTGTTACAGATGCTAAGCTCCTAGTCTCCTTCCTATGCCCTGTTATTATTCTACTATGCAAATAGTCCTTAATTACTATAGATTCTTAATTTATTCCACATTGGCCACTCCACTTAGCCACCCCCTTGATTTTACCCTGGACTTACATCCCTCACTGGGGGATATAAGTTAAATCCCTCGCTATTTTAATTTAAAGTCTTAAGTTTCAATTAAAATCTCACACTGGAACAAACTTGTTCTGGTTTGTCCAGGACTGTCCTTGCTTTAAAATGGAGCCCATTGAGTCCTGGGCAAATAAACAGAGCTGACCACCCTATTCTTGGGACACTGTAATACTTTTTAAAGGAGATGAAAATCAACCTATGTTCCATATATTTATTTCATATGTACATGTGAAAAATAATTAGATTTTAATAAGACAAGTTTGATTATTTCATCTGTTGTAGTCACTATTGTCATTTATTCTATTAAACCATTCAGTAAAATCTGATAAAGTGTTGCATAGTCCTGAAAACTGACTCGGTATAGATGGTACCTTAATTCTCCCCTAATCCAGGTATTTGCAATAATCTTAGCCTTGGTTAATTGTGATGCATATGAGATGAATAGAATTTCCAGTATCATTAAAATAGTGATCGCTGCTTGTTTTTGTGAGTTAGCAAGACATATGGCATGCTATTAGTGATGTGGCTAACTTACATCTGGTTTTGTATTCTTGCTAACGTTCGTTTTTCTTCTCTAAGTAGATTAATGTTCATATTAGTGCCTTTGTAGTAAATGAAATTCCTACAAGCAAATGCAATATTCCTCGTGCTTTTTCTTAAGAGATGCACACTTTAAACTTGGTACCCATCCAACTCCTAAACCACTTTCCTTTTAGTGTTTCTGAAAGTACGGTATTTGTATCACCTGCCACAATACCAACCAGGGTATGCCTCATTTTATCCCAGGTGCCTACATTTAACAAAATTCGAGGTGATTCCAAAATCCAGCGATGTTTATAACTCACCAGCAATATAAATGGAGTAATATTTGTAGAGGAAAAAACTCAGTTTCGAAGCCATGCTTCCTAATGCATTAGAACTGTGGTTTTGAGAAACTCACACACTGATATGGTTTGGCTCTGTATCCTCGCCCAGATCTCATGTCGAATTGTAATCCCCATGTCAGGGGAGGAACCTGGTGGGAGGTGATTGGATCATGGGGGTGGATTTTTCTCATGCTGTTCTCATAATAGTGAGTTCTCATGAGATCTGATGGTGGTACTCTCCCCTCCCCGCTGCTTTGCCATAAAACGTGTTTGCTTCCCCTTCACTTTCTGCCATCATTGTAAGTTTCCTGAAGCCTTCCAGTCATGCTTCCTGTTAAGCCTGAGGAACTGTGAGGAAATGAAACCTCTATTAATAAACTACTCAGTCTAGGTAGTTCTTAATAGCAGTGTGAGAACGGACTAAAACACCTACCTTCTCTGAATTTTAATTTCGAATCTGCAAAATTGTAAAGCATAATAGCTATCATAAGGCTCGTAGAGGTCAAGTGAAACGTGAAACCTGAAATGTTTCATAGACTGTAAAGTTCAAGGGCAATTGTTAGCTGCTGACTTATTCATGATCCTTCCCTTCTTTTTCGTTAGAAATGCTAAAGAAAAGTTATTTCATGGTGTTTGCATCCTAGTTACTTGACTGCCTTTATTTAACGTTGCATGGTTTTAAAAATAATACCCATTAATTCAAGTCAGTTTCATGAGTATTTTGTCTGATTTGATTAGTCAGTTTGGCTGAACTGGTTATGTGTAAAATTGCAGGCATTTTTGATGAAAAAAGTACTGTTACATTCAAGCAAAATCACACATAACTTAAATATGAGACCTATTCCATTTTGTGGTGTTGATTGAGGCGATGCAGTAAGTTACTGGGCAGATACTTTCAGATTCCAGCTGTTTTAACAGATGCCTATTACAAATTGGAAAAACCACTGTTAACAGTTGCTTCTGACTCAATGTGTCCTACCTGCTGCATTTGGAGCATTTTTAACGAATAACAAATTGCTCCAAGACCTTAATAAAACAACTACAATTAGTAGCAGTGGTAGATCTTTCTTTTTAGGAGACTTTCCCTAATTAACCAAAATTTATTCTGATTCTTCCTTTATTTCTCCTCTTCTAGAGTAATTTCGTTTGCACGGATTTGATAATAAACTCTACATTCTTTCCATGTGTTCTTATTTTTCTCTCTTTTATTCCTATATATTGTAGATTATATCTAAATTGAAGTACCTCAGAAAGTATTTACAGAATATACACTAGGTGCAAGACAATGTTAAATTCCAAACAACTGTATATTTGAACGGTTGTCTATGAGCTTATAATGTATTTGAAGAGATAAAATATACAGGTTAGTAAATATGCAACAAAGCAGGATCAATGTGGTAAATCCCAGAGTTCAGAAAATTATGTTTTGGCCTAAGTCTGTCATTAACTTATGATGTAGCATAATGACAGCTTTTGGCTTGTCTGAACTCTTACAAAAGAAGGCAGTTGTGGAGAATTGTTAAACTAGAGCAATCTAGTGGAGAAATTAGAGTCTTGAGGATAAAGAGATCAATAAGTGTTAGTTGATCCAAGAAGATTTCAATGAAGATTTGTTTTCAGATCCTAAAAGGGAAAGAAGGAAGAATAGGGGGAGAAAGAAACTAGCATCTACTAACTACAGTATTAAGTTAGTGTCTTTGCATTCTTTATCTCAGTTAATCCTTGCATTAATGCTATGAGTTCAATATTAAATTGAACCATATAAGTTCATGATTTTTGTAGGTTACTAACAGTCAATATGGGCAATTATGTATGTGTAATAACAATGTTATTATCCTTTTTAAGTAGATAAATGAAATTGGTCTCAGAAAAGTTAAAACATTTATTCAGGCTCAGATAATTATACCTGACTCCAAAGTTCTTGTTGAATTATTTCTTACCATGTTCCCTATGTTGAATTCATAATCCAGATCTTATAAGGTCTACTCTTAAGATATTGAAAATCCACTGACTTCTCTCCATCTCCACTGTTAATATCTTAGTCTGGGCTGCAATAGTTTTCCCCAGATACTCTAATAGTCACCCAGCAACTGTCTTGCCTCCCAAGAATCCATTCTCCACCCACCCTCCAGAGTGAGCCCCTGAAGACTCAAAGCAGAACCAGAGCACGTCAGTCTATGTTTAAAAAACACAATCAAACAAGTTTGAAAAACAACACCTCTGATGACTTCCCACTTTGGAACAAATTTAATTATTTTTACCATTGCTCTTGTCTACAGTTTAAATAGTATGGGGTACAGTGGGTTTTCAGAGATTCTTTGTTGAAAGAATAAAAGGTGAGGTGTTTGTTAAAGAGAGTTTGAAAAATAAAGTAGGAGAGATAAAGTGGGAACCAGAGCATTTTAACTTCATCCTCTTGGTCACTGGAACCTATTGTGAGTCTATAACCAGGGGAAAAAAAAGTATCACCATGGAAAGATTAGTTTGAAGGCAGGGAATTAAAAGGGAGAGAAAAGAATAAGGAAAGGCAAGAAAACCAGTTGAAAAATTATCTTAGTACATTCCACTGGTTTATAATGGCTTGAGCAAAAGAGGAAGATGTTTGCAAAAACAAACAAACAAACAAAACCAAAAAATAAAAAACAAGAAAAAATAGGATTTGAGAATTTGAGTTTCTTGGCAACTAATAAAAGAGAAAGGACAAAAGACATCATGAACTAAAAAAGGTTATAATTGTTTTTCTCCTCTGACCAGATGATACTTGTACTAGTGATAAGTTAGTAGGGATAAAGCTTTTTTTTTTTTTCTTTTTTCTGGAAACATGAATTTTTGTTTTTGATGATTTTAGTTCAGTAGTAAAATGTAAAAATGAAAAAAATATATATTAGCGGTATGAGACCAAGTATTTTATCTCTCAAAGTCTTGAATATACCTCCATCCTCACTGCTGGTACCCTAGTTCACACTTTCATTATTTTCATTCTCTTGCCTGGGCTAAGGCAGTGATCTCCTTAGTTGTCTATGGGGCTCTGCCTTGTCTTCAGAGTAATTCCTTACATGCAAATACGTTTCTGCATTTTCTGACTCAAAAATTCCAGTGGACTCCCCCACCACCCTATGTTCCTTTTTTCCAAAGCATCATGTCTCAAATCCTTAGCACAGTGTTCAGGGCACTTCCCTACCTGTCTCAAACCTTCACCATCTCTCACTGCTCTATCCTCCTGCCATGAGCCAAGTTGTTATCAGCAGTTGGTCTCCTCACTGCTTCCCACTTCATTCCTGAGTCTAAGAGGCAGAGGACAGCACCTTCACTCAAGAAGGCAAAAGAGGTCATGGCTATTCTTTTTGCATCAATTACACAGAAGAAGAGTCAAAGGCGTTACATTCCCTGCCCCGCTAAAAACTAAAGATTCCAACAGAGCTTCCAGGAAAGAGCACAAGCCCAAGAGTCAAAAGGTAGAACTTAAAGGAAGTTAGCATATTTTATGATACAAATGCTTTATTCCTAACACAGGATCTATTTCTATGCAAAAAGCTGTACAACATTAGAGGTCTTCTCATTCTGCAGTATAGGGTAGGAGTGAGACTGGGGAAGACTTGAGCTGCCATGGAAATGTGGCTTTCATGGTTTCTTGACCTTGATACAGAGTAAAAAATTAAATTTTACAACATGACCCAATATTCTCATATACACACATACAAACATAATATATGTGTTATATGTGCATATATAAGCATGTATATGCATTTTATATGTGCACATATAAGCATGTATATGCATATTTAAATACATGCTATAGATGCACATGTGATGTATATGAAAACTGTTTTACAAAATAATGCTTTTTACTCTATGTCACGTACTTTTATATTCATTTCTATTTCCTATTTATATTTTATTTTCTATTTTATTCTCTTCTGTTTGAAACATTATCGAGAGGCTCTACTCACTAATGGGTTGACACCAGTATAGTGAAGACCATTGCCTAAAGTTGTTATTAATCAACAAATGGCATGATTATTTGCTCCTTTTGGACAGTGTTAACTGTGAAATCATGACTGGCTTTATTTCAGAATCAACTTTGTAAACGTATTTACTTTCAGTGTGTGAAATGAAGAGTCAATACAGAGAAATTACCTTGCCATTTCCAGGTTGCTTGTACCTAACTCACATTGTGGAGCCCTGTTTTATTTACAAATTATCATATTGCTTTGGCAGTGCAAACATTCAGCTTACCTTCCAAAAGAGTGTGTTGGTAGAGGTGAGTTGTAACCTAGAGGCCTTCCATCATCCATGGTTATCTCTGTTTTAGACAGCATCCCATTCTCCTATCACTTTATAAAAGCAGTAGGGACCTTGGAGGTCATTTCTTTCAGCCTATCATTTTATAGATGTAGGAACACAGGCATTACAGATTAAGTGACTTGTTCCAAGTTGTAGACTGCTGGCATCAGTGACAGGTCTGAAATCCAGATTTTTTGTTTCTTACTGCATTGTATTTTCACTGTGTGACATTTTTCTCTCCTTGGGTCTTTAATAAATGTGAGTTGATTTGGGTGGCCACTGAATAGGAAGAGAGGGCATAATAGAAGATAATTGCATTCTCTTTATCCCGTGTTTTCCTCTAAGGAGGATTCAAGGTATCTGATGATTGGCAGGTTTTATTAAAAATGTTCATTATTTTTGTAAAACTGAAGTGGGTTGACTGGAAAACATTCACATATTAGGTCTCTAGTAAAGTTTTTATGTTCTCTTAGCTTCTATGATTACTCTGTTATTCTGTTATCTTAGGGCTGTCTTACTTGAAGACTTGAATTCCTGATTTCTCCTACTAGCTTTTCACAATTTGAAGCCCAAAACATGGCATTAAAAAATGCAGGAATGCAAAAGGATGACTTAGAAGTTAGCAAGCATTTGGTAAACATCAGTGCCTTATGTTGCTCCTTTTATCGTTATTTAGGGAAAAGGCATCCCTGTCCTCATCACCCCACCCAGTATACAGCTCAACATGAAACTTTAGGAAGAACAAAAAAAGTATGATTGGCATCTCCTTCCAGCTGTTTCATGAGGTCTAAGGCCTGATGACACACCCTGGTACCACCAAAATGTAGTTTAAGAAATTTAAGGAGATGGCCAATGGCAAGAGGACACAGGTCTCTATCATTAGTAAAATTTAGAAATTGAATCCAAGCTGGTCTGATTGCAAGGTCTAGTCTTTCCCTCTACTCCATGCTGTGTCACATGGTTTCCTGCCTG
>NW_012119598.1:2487461-2511856 GCF_000951035.1 Colobus angolensis palliatus
TCATCTGATATAATCTTCAAAACTCCTTGAATAGATATTATCCTCATTTTACAGGTGAAAATATGGGCCAGGGAAGTAATTTAGAAAATGGCTTGCAAAGAAATTTGCCAAGTGGCTCAGCTAATAAGTACTAGAACCAAAATTTAATCTCTTTAATACCTGGTTTCAAAGTCAGGGTCTCCTTAATGCTGCATGACCTATGAGCAAAGGCATCAATAGAACCTGCCACGCGCCCAGACTCAAAAGTTGTTACTGATGTAGTGAAAATATTATAGTATTTTCTTGCTTAAAAGTCTCTAGTGGCATGTTTGTTTTTTAACCCCTACATTATGTCTAAATTATCCCATTTGTTTTCAAGACCCTCTTGTATCTCAGCCTAACCTTCCTTTCAATTATAAGGATGACCCAAAGGAAAGCTATTTTGTGTTCTCTGTGTCTATAGAGCTATTAGTGAAACAGGCCATTTTGACCTCCACTCTCCATCACTCTTTACTACAACCATGTAACTGCAGGCTTTGAACAGAAATTAGGGCCTGAGCAAAGAGATTGACTGACCAAGGCAGGCTCCATTCTGTGATTTTCTCCAAAAACAAATACTTGCCTTTATGCAAAGCATATTCACCTAGAGTTTTTTTTCCCATTTGGATGAGACTCTTAAAACTTCCTTTGAAGAGACTCCTGAGTAGGGGTGGAGAATAGCTAAGTCCTGCCAGGTCTCCTAAAGCACAAATCCTCTTCTCAGATCAGACAATGTCATGACCTCACAAGGTCTTTGTCATGCCCAGCCTCAAACCTCTACCCAAGTTCCTTGTACTTAATTAAACCTCAAGTCCACAAACTTCTTATTTTAGCTCTCAAACATAAAGAGCTTGGAGATTTCACTCCCATCCTTACAATAAGAAATAGACAGTCTGCAAGCAATGACATTTCTTGGACACATCAGAGAAATCCAGACACAAGGCCAAATGCCAACCCCAAAATCTGGAAAGAGAAGGATATCCAGAGAGAGACACTGACCACAATCTGCTTACTGCAAAGGAGACAACTGAAGCCATGAACTGGTAGAAAGACTCAATTTTGACACATTGCTGGAAGCTGTCTGTGGACTAGCAGGAAAGTGAGAAATTCTAGGAGTCCCAGTTTGTGGGGAGCATTGTGGGGACATTTTCCTGGGCTTTATCATTAGGAACCACACCAGGTTTTCATGAGGATTCAAGAAACACCCTCTTGACTGGCAGGGTAATGGAAGAGATACCATTGTGAAATACTCCTAGAACATTCTCCATAACATAGGCCTACACTGCAATAGAGAAACCTTAGGCTTATGTCTGAAACTTAATGTCAGCAGGGAGAAGGAAATTCTTTTCTGCCACACCAGTCATCTCCTACTTTCTGTCTTACCTCAGAGTAAGATTCAAAATATATATATATTTTTTGAATCGAGGTCAGGACTTCAAAGAAATGGTTTGGGAACTCTGCAGCCAGGAAAGAAAGTAAAGGGAAGGGGTAAAAACTTATACAATTGGAAAAACATTTATGAAGGTCACAGACAGGGACAAGAGTCTAATAAAAGACCAAGAGTTAATCATAATGTTAGAGAGCACTCCTCCTCTTCAAAACCTTTCCATTAAAACCTGTAAGTCTCCACTATAATAACAGTGGATTCCAGCTGAAGGAGCTGCTAGATTCGGAGTTTCTCTGAAGAAGAATATTTATTTGCAGGAGCTCAAAAGTATAAGGGAAGACAAAAGCAAGGTCACCAGAGAAATTTGAAGTACCTTCAAATTTCTCTTGTACCTAAAGCTACAGAGAACATTAAACACAGCCTGACTTCTAGCAAGATTAACATAAAGCCAAACATTAGGCCAGGTGCGGTGACTCACATCTGTAATCCCAGCACTTTGGGAGGCCGAGGCAAGTGGATCACCTGAGGTCAGGAGTTCGTGACCAGCCTGGCCAGCATGGTGAAACCCCATCTCTACTAAAAATACAAAAACTAGTCAGGCAGGGTAGTGGGCACCTGTAATCCCAGCTACTCAGGAGGCTGAGGCAGGAGAATTGCTTGAACCTGGGAGGCAGAGGTTACAGTAAGCCAAGATCACACCACTGTACTCTAGCCTGGGCAACAAAGCAAGACTCTATCTAAAAAACAAACAAACAAATAAATATTAAAGGCCCATTTACTTCAGTTCCTATTACCCAATACAATATATGAGGCATTCAACTAAAAATTACAAAGAATGCAAAAGGCAAGAAAAACACTGTCTGAAGAGACAAAACAATCATTAGAACCAGATTCATTGATGCAGATGTTAGAATTATCCAGAAAAATTTAAAACAAAAATAATTTTTATATGAGGGTTTGTCTTAGGCCATTTGTGTTGCTGTAACAAAACACCACAGAGTGAGTCATTTATAAATAACAGAAGTATGATACAGCACATTAACAGAATGAAGGACAAAAATCATATGACCATCTCAATGATGCATAAAAAGCATTTGACAAAATTCATCCTTTCATAATAACAGCTTTCAGTAAATCAAGTATAGAAGTAATGTATCTCAATCTAATAAAAGCCATGTATGACAAACCCATGGCTAACACTCAGTGGTGAAAAGCTGAAAGTTTTTTCTCTAAGATCAGGACCAAAACAAGGATGCCCATTCTTGCCATTTCTATTCAATATAGTACTGGAAGTCTTAGCCAGAGCAATTAGATAAGAAAGAAGAAATAAAAGATACCCCAGTCTGAAAGGAAGAAGTAAAATGGCCTCTGTTTGTAGATGATATAATCTTATGTACAGAAATCCCTAAAGAATCCACTGAACAAACTGCCAGAAATAAATGCAATAAAGTTTCAGCATGCGAAAGTCAGCATACAAAAATGAGTTGTGTTTCCATATACTAAAAATGAAATATGTGAAAGAGAAATTCGGAGACTAATCCTCTTTAAAATAGCTACAAAAACAATAAAATACTTAGGAATAAATTTACTTAAGGGTGGTGAAATAATCAGTACACTGAAAACTGTAAAACATTGATGAAAGAAACTAAAAAAGATACAAATAAATGAAATAACATTATGTTCTTAAATTGAAAGAATTAATTTACTCTTTCTTAAACTATTATGTTTTCTTACTGTTACTGATTATGTGATAAACCACATAGGTGTATCTATTCAATCTATTAATATCATAGGTTTATCTCCTCAATGATTTTTTTCTGGGGTCCCAAATATGAGTATAAAATAGAGATCAAGAGCCTATGAGCTCCTGTTAAGCATTGTGGTCTCTTCATGTATTTGCTGTGTGGTCTAAGATTTGATGTGTCATTTAATAAAATTTCATTGGCCCCTCAGATTTCGTATCTGCATAAAGAGTCAGTAAGATAATACAGTAATTATGAGCATTATCATGGCAAAGAGTTAAAATATATTTAAGTCAGGCACATAATAACGGCTCAATAAATATTGGCCATTATTAGAAGCATGGAGTATGATTTTCCACAAAGACTTGGTTGAGACATGTAAGGAATACTACCAATAGGGAAAAAGAAAACTTCAAATTGGAATGCTAAAAGGTCTGACAATTTTACAACTTTACCAGTCAATCTGGGCTGAAAATATTGACTAGTACAGTGAAAATTTTGTCTGGCTTTTCAGGATTTTTTTTTTTTTTTGTAGTTCAGATGGACTTGGGACACTCATATTTCACTTTTCTTCATTTCCCTGAGGTAAACAAAGGCTTCTGCCATAGAGTAAGATCCATGTCAATATCAATATCGATACTAATGTATAACTGGGAAAATGAATCATCTCTTGACCTCTGGATCCAAGCATTAATGAAAGCTTTCAAGGAACCACTTATTCTTCATTACTTTAGTGTATCTAGAATTGCACTGAAGTATTAAAGCAGGTTTTCTAGTGACCCATTTTATCAGATTTCTCCAGAGAAACAGAACCAATAGGATGTATATATAGATATATAAAAACAGATTTATTATGAGGGATTGGTTCTTGCAATTATGAAGGCTGAGAAGTTCCCCAAGCTGACGTCTGCAAGCTGGAGGCCCAGAAAAGCCAGTGCTGTAATTCAACCTGAGTGCAAAGGCCTGGGAACCAGGAAAACTGATGGCATAAATCCTGTTTCAAGTCCAGAGGCCCAAGGATTAAGAGCACAGGTGTCTGAGAGTGGGAGAACATGGATGGCACAGCTCAAGTTGTGAGAGCAAATTTGCCTTTCCTCCATCTTATTTTTTTACCAGTCTTTCAACAGATTGAATGATGCCACGTTGATGAGGGTGATGCCCATGTTGATGAAGGTCACCTGCATCAATGAGGGTGACGCCAATATTGATGATACCCACCTGCACTGATGAGGGTGATGCCAACATTGATGATGTGCAATGCACTCACATTGATGTCGGTGACCTTCTTTATTCAGTCTGCAGATTCAGACGTGGATCTCCTGTGTAAACACACACAAAAACAACGTGTACCTGCTATCTCAGTATCCCTCGGCCCAGTCAATCTAACACATAAAATTAACCAATGTACCTCTATTCTTTTTGTTTTTCAAATCATTTTTTCTCCTTCACATTTAACACTTAACACATTTAATTATCTCATTGGTTTGTGCCTGTTATGAATCAGTATGTACCTGCTTTTAAGAAAAAAGTAGAAGATTTGCAAAGGTCATTGATGATTTATCAAGTCTAATGGAACCAGGTGAAGCATGGGCCAGAGCTGACAGACTGTACAGCTCCAACACAATTCACATTTATTCTATTGACATATAATGCATGGAGGACAACGTAAGTGCCTAAAGCCCTCCCCACAGGATAGCCCCACATTGATGACTTATTGCAGTAAGGGAAAAATGAAGTTTTTATCCCATTCTTCAAAGGATGAACTAAAACAAAATACTTTTATAATCTATATCAAAAACTCTGTGAGCCTAGGGATGTCATTTTCAACATCCTCTTGGGTGAAGTCCTGGTTTTGGAAGTTCCATATCATTCCAATGATTAAGATATAGTATACCAATTTTGTAAAACTTAAGATGCAGTCTGTCATTTCTGACTTAACATCCTAGGAAGGATATTTTTATTTGGTGAATGATTTGTGATTTATTACCATGAAAACCCAAATAATCCCAGATTGGAACTGTTTTCCTTCTTCTGTAGCTACACTAATTCCAAGTCATTTTTCAATTCCCAGTTTCTTCCTAAACCCTTACCTGATCTTTCTAAGATAACTCTTTGAGCTTATAGAATGTATTTTTGGTGTCATTCATTCTCCATAAAATATTTTTATTTCTCTTGTATTAAATCAAGTTTAGCTGAAAGCTGCCTCCTTGAACATTTTAAGTTCAGCCTAAAGGTTTCTCCATACGTAGTAAACTGAAATCTAACTGGATCCATAAACAGACTGTAACCTACTCTTGTGCCAGTCATAGGTTTTGGGCAATGAAAGGGGCCAACTGTTCAAGTCATGTTCAAATAAGGCAAAGGTCTAGCAGTAATCATTCTAGCTATTTTTTTCTTAACTTCACTCCCATTTTCTATACATCGTTTTCCTTTTGCTGTCCATAAGTCTTCTTACACCATGTGGTTGTGATGTGGTTGTGCTGGTGTCTCTCTCTGAGCCTACCATGGCACAGGAGGCTGGCCTATTCACAAATCATTCTTTGCTCAATTAAACTCTGTTAATTTAATTGTCTAAAGTTCTTCTTTAAATACTGGTATTATTATTTAACTTTCCAAGTGCGACTTTCATGTTCATTTCATGCTGGTTACTCTTCCATTAACCACTTAATATCAGTTTTGGTCAAAAATTTTTTTACAAAGCAATTTCTGCCTTCAAGGAATTCAGAGAGTCCACTGATGGACATACACGTAGTGGATATACACATTACTGACACATAATGTACTGCTGAATAGATAGATTCTGTATGTACACTTTGCATATAACTGAGACATGACAAGATATTGTAGAAATTCAGAAAACTGAGCTGTCAACTCCACTTGGGGGAGTAGGGCAGATAATCCAGGGCATTCATGGAGAGTGGATGACCTTCCTGGATTTGGGTCTGCATAGACACAATAAGCTCATGGTGCATAGTGAAAAGGTGTAAAGATACCCCAATCAAGAAATAATTAGGCTCAATTTGTATTTTGAATCAATAATAATTTCTACTTCTACTTATGTTGTTCCAGAAAGATTTGCATTCTGGCAGTTTCAAGTTTTCTTAGAGGACGTAACAACACTTGGGCAGTAGATTTTATATAAGAAAGTTCCTAAAAAGTATTTGGCTTTCTAATATTATTCTAAAGTGCCCGGCTCAAGACTAAGATATGGTAAACTATGAAATATAAGCCAAATTTAAGAAGAGTCGAGCCTCAAAATATAATGTTTAAGTCAATAAAGATGCTATCTTCCACATTCGTTGGTAGGAAAACTAAGGTCTTCCTAATAAAATTAAAATAAAATATCTATATCTGTATCTGTAATCACCTAGGCATGGAAACACTTTTATTAGGACATTTCTCTGTTGAAGAAAAGGCATCAGGTGACAATAGGATGTCTGCATGACCTACTTTTCTACGTGCTATGTTGATGGCATGTACAACCAGGCAGAAAGGCTGCAGCAAAATACAATAACCTTGATTTTTCAGTAGTTAGATGACAACAGGCCAACTTTTCCATTTGTCAAAAAGTAAGTTTCACAAACATAACACTAAGAAATAAAATTAAAAAAATAAAATTCACATAATGTTTGGAGGTGTCCTATCCCATAGGGTGGCAAGAAATTTAAAGCAAACCACATCCAATGGTAGCATGGATTTAAAGAAGAGTCAACATCCAAGTAAACATGGATTTATTTTCTCCAGACTTTCCTCTGAAAATATGCTAAGGGGAAAAAAACATGAAGATGCTAAAAGGAGTGATTTACACATTTTACGTTAGCATTTCTGTATATGGCATTAACTCTGCCAGAAACTGTATACATTTAGGTTTCATATAATGCTTTTGATATTGATGGCCTGTAAAATTACACCAATAAAAAGACAATGTATTAAAAATACTTAGGTGACAGGGAACTAGAGAGGTCATTGTCATTTTACAATAGGTTTTACTTTACAAATTTTAAATCCATCGTTGAAATGCATCATGGTTATAGAAAGAAATTTTTCTATAAATCTTTGAACAAGGCCTTCTCACCATACCCACTAAGATTTTTTTTTTAGTGGAGAACTAATGTTGACAGAGAAAAGGTATTAAATTCAGACCCATTAAAACAACTTGTAATTATTTCCAAAATATTTTTTAATTCTAAAATTAAAAATTATTTTAGAAATGCATAGTCATTAGAGAATTTAGTAGTGTTAAAGACATGAAAATATCTTGGCTAAAATGTGTAGAAATACTCTCTGGCCCTGAGTGAACAAAGTGTAAGATTGCATGATGCTTTTTACTGTTGTTTCTTAGAATGGAGCTTGATTCTAAAATATCCTGTGTTCAGAGGATTCTGCCTTCTGACGCGAACTATAAGTTAACTGAATTCTGTCTCTAGAGTATTGCTTTCCTGAGTGATTCATCCCTACCCAGTAGTGATTTATTTTCTAAATGGCAGAAAGATTACAGAACAGGTTGCAAAATTATTTTGTGCTGTTTTCTTGCTGTTGTTGTTTTGAGACGGAGTCTCACTCTGTCACCCAGGGTGGAGTGCAGTGGTGAGATCTCCGCTCACTGCAACCTCCGTTTCATCGGTTCGAGTGATCTGAAGTTTACTTTTCTTATAACTTAATAGTAAGAATATGATAGGGGGATGTATAGTCTTCACCCACCTGAACTGTCTCTAATATCTCCCCAAAAGATCACACATTACCACATTGGCTTCGGTTAGTCAGCAATCATCCTGTCTCAGATCAGGCCAACCATATTAATTTGCTCAGGTACTTTCTTAAGTACTACACCCTGGGTGGCTTCTACAATAAAAAATCGTTTTCTTATAATTGTGGAAGCTTGAAGTCTGAGATCAATGGGCCAGCAGGGTGGATTCCTTCTGGGGCTTCTGGCTTCTGTCCTTGGCTTGCAACAGCATCTTCTCCCTATGTCTTCACGTGGTCTTTCTTCTATCCATGTCTGAGTTCAAATTGTCTCTTCTTGTAAGGACACCTGTCATATTGGATTAGGGCCCACCGTAATGTGTTTTAACTTAATTGCCTTCTAAAGACACTATCTTTTTTTATTTTTATTTTTTACTTTTTTTGTGTGTGTATGTGACAGAGTCTCTCTCTGTCTCCCAGGCTGGAGTGCAGTGGCGTGATCTCTGCTCACTACAAGCTCCGCCTCCCAGGTTCACACCATTCTCCTGCCTCAGCTTCCCGAGTAGCTGGGACTACAGGCGCCCGCCACCACGCCCCGCTAATGTTTTGTATTTTTGGTAGAGATAGGGTTTCACCATGTTAGCCAGGATGGTCTCAATCTCCTGACCTCGTGATCTGCCCGCCTTGGCCTCCCAAAGTGCTGGGATTACAGGCGTGAGACACCGCGCCCGGCCCAAAGACACTATCTTTATATGCAGTCGTGTTCTGAAGTACTGAGGGATTAGAAGTTCAATATATGAGGAAGACATCATCCATCCATGACACCACCCTTAGTTGAGTGCACAAAAAACAATTTATAAATGAAAGGTGTGAGAACTGCTATCTCTCTCTTTCTCCCCTCACTCTGCCTTCCTGCGTTTTTACCGGGGGCAGGTAGAAGGGCTATTTAAGTGACAGGGTCTCGCTCTATCTCCCAGGATGGAATGCAGTGGCACCATCATAGCTCCCTGCAGCCTTGACCTCCTGGATTTAAGCTATCCTTCTGCCTCAGTCTCCTGAGTGGCTGCGACTACAGGCACACACCATGGTGCCCAACCAGAAAGATTATATTTTTCCCTAAATAACAACTCAGTGGTGACAACTTTTCTTTTCCTTCAAGCATGCCAGCCTCCTTAAAGAGTGGGAGCTTCAGGCCGTGCATGGTGGCTCACGCCTGTAATCCCAGCACTTTGGGAGGCTAAGGTGGGTGGATCACGAGGTCAAGAGATTGAGACCATCCTGGCCAACATGGTGAAACCCTGTCTCTACTAAAAATATAAAAATTAGCCAGGCGTGGTGGCACGCACCTGTAGTCTCAGCTACTTGGGAGGCTGAGGCAGGAGAATTGCTTGAATCCAGGAGGCAGAGGTTGCAGTGAGCTGAGATCGTGCCACTGCACTCCAGCCTGCCAATAGAGCGAGACTCCGTCTCAAAAAAAGAAAAGAAAAGAAAAGAGTGGCGGCTTCTTGCCGCATACCTGGCTTCCAAATGATGGCTGTCTTCCCATTTTGGCACCTTAAATGGTCCTCAGTTTTCATCTGTATTCAGGGTTCCTGCAGAGACTGCTCATTTTCTTCCCAGTACCCCTTGCCTCCAGGGGGCATCTTGCAGGCCTTTCATTGATCCATCCCTTTGTGCCAATATTTAGTTGCTTAATGAGGTGAAGAAGTGGCTGGTGAACACAGCCTCCAGCTTGGAAATCCATCATGCCAAACAGCGGTATATTTTCCCAGAATCTTGGATCCTTGAACAAAACTAATTTTATTCTTGATTGTTACTCTGCTGGTATTTGCAGCTAGGTCATGACCTTTAGGAATATCATAAATTTGTGAAAAGTGGTGTTTATCTCTGCTATTACCATATAAACTTGGGAACCCTGATATTTTACATCATTTGTAAACAACTTTATTGAGATACGATTGACAGATTAAAGTGTTCCAATGATAAATTTTGACATTTCTATACCAGTGAAGCCATTACCACAATCAGTAGAGTGAACATATCCATCACCTGCAGAATTTTACTCATGTTTTTGTTTCCTCACTCCTGCTTTGACCCACAGCCACTTCCCTGTCACCAACACTGATCTGTTCCTATAGATGAGTTTGTATTTTCTAGAAAATATATAAATGAAATCATAGAGTGTGTATTCTTTTTCTCTGGGTTTTTTTCACTCAGTGTAATCTGAGATTCATCCCCAGTGTTATATAGATGAATGGTATATTCTTTTAAATTGTTAACTAGTACCTCATTGTATGGGTTTACCAGATTTTTAAAATCTATTCATCTGTTGATAGACACTTTGATCATTTCCAGTTTTTAGCCATTTCAAATTAAGTTGCTATAAACACGCCACTGCACTCCAGCCTGGATGACAAAACGAGACTCAGTCTCTAAAAACAAACAAACAAAACATTCCACAAACATTAATGTACAAGTCTGTATATGGATATGTTTTTTCATTTCTCTTGGGTTAATGTGAATAAATGGGTGGAATGGAAGAGTCATGTTATAGATATACATAACTTTCTAAGAAAACATCAAAGTAACTTCCAAAGTGGTTGTATCATATAATAGTTTTCTATTGCCAGTAGCAAATTATAGAATTTGTGTAGGTTGAGTGTCCCTGGTCCAAAATGCTTGAGACCAGAAGTGTTTTGGATTTCAGATTTTTTTTAGATTTTGGAATATTTGCATATACATAATGAGATATCTTGGGGATGGAAACCAAGTCTAAACACAAAATTTATTTGTGTTTTATGGGCATCATATCCATATGCCCTAAAGGTAATTTCATACAATATTTTTAATTTTGTACACAAAATAACTGTGTACATTGACCGTAAGAAAGCAAAGGTGTCAGTTGTTCAGTTGTGGAATTTTCCACTTGTGGTGTCATGTTGCCAATCAACAAGTTTTGAATTTTGAAGCATTTTTGACTTTGGATTTTTAGATTAGGGACTCTCAACCTGTACCAAAAAACTAGTAACCAAAGCAAAATCAAATTTATTATCTTATGGTTCTATATGCCAGAAGTCTGATACAAGTGCCATGAGACTAAGACCCAGCTGTCACCCAGGCTGCTTTCTTTTCTGGAGGCTCTAAGACAGAGTCTGTTTTGTTGACTTTTCTAGCTTCCATAGGTTGTTCATGTTCCTTAGCTCCTGGAACTCTTCCTCCATCTGTCTGATTGCCGTTATTTACTTAAGCTGTTAGTTACTTGATGTAAATATAGAAAAGTTAGTTTCCCTTAGGAATCTTCAACACTTGACCAAAAAGAAGATATTAATTTCAACCCAGCCCAGGCTTTCACATATTTTTGTTTAAGATTACATGAGAAAACAGCCAAAGTGCTTTGTAAGTTATTTAATATTGTACGAATACAAGGTGATGTTTTCTGTTTCAAATTTCTTATTTCATGGATGGGGAATTTGAGGCTCACATGAGTTAAGTGATGCCTGCAAGGCTATAAAATTTGTCCAGGGGCAATGCCTGAATGGAGCACCACCTTCTATTCCCTCAGCCTCCAAAACGGATATATTGTGTGTGTGTGTGTGTGTATGTGTATACACACACATATATATATATATACACATACACACGCTTTATATATATATATACTTTAAATTCTGGGATACATGTGCAGAACGTGCAGGTTTGTTATGTAGGTATACATGTGCCATGGTGGTTTGCTGCACCCATCAACCTGTCATCTACATTAGGTATTTCTTCTAATGCTATCCCTCCCCTTCATCCCCACCCACTGATAGGTTCTGGTGTGTGATGTTCCCCTCCCTGTGCCCATATGTTCTCATTGTTCAGCTCCCACTTATGAGTGAGAACATGTGGTGTTTTGTTTTATGTTCCTGTGTTAGTTTGCTGAGAATGATGGTTTCCAGCTTCATCCAGGTCCCTGCAAAAGACATGAACTCATCCTTTTTTTATGACTGTGTAGTATTCCATGGTGTATATGTGCCACATTTCTTTATCCAGTCTATCACTGATGGGTATTTGGACTGGTTCCAAGTCTTTGCTATTGTGAATAGTGTTGCAATAAACACACGTGTGCATGTGACCTTATGGTAGAATGATTTATAATCCTTTGGGTATATACCCAGTAATAGAATTGCTGGGCCAAATGATTTTTCTGGTTCTAGATCCTTGAGGAATCTCCGCACTGTCTTCCACAATGGTTGAACTAGTTTACCCTCCTACCAACAGTGTAAAAGTGCTCCTAATTCTCCACATCCTCTCCAGCATCTGTTGTTTCCTGACTTTAATGATCACCATTCTAATTGGCGTGAGATGGTATCTCATTGTGATTTTGATTTGCATTTCTCTAATGAAAAGTGATAATTAACTTTTTTTCATGTTTGTTGGCTGCATAAATGTCTTCTCTTGAGAATTGACCGTTCATATTTTTTGCCCACTTTTTGATGGGGTTGTTTGTTTTTTCTTGTAAATTTGTTTAAGTTCCTTGTAGATTCTGGATATTAGCCCTTTGTCAGATGGATAGTTTGCAAAAATTTTCTCCCATTCTGTCGGTTGCCTGTTCATAGTTTCTTTTCCTGTGCAGAAGCTCTTTAGTTTAATTAGATCCCATTTGTCAATGTTGACTTTTGTTGCAATTGCTTTTGGTGTTTTAGTCACGAAGTGTTTGCTCATGCCTATGTCCTGAATGGTATTGCCTAGGTTATCTTCTAGGACTTTTATGGTTTTAGGTCTTACGTTTAAGTCTTTAATCGATCTTGAGTTAATTTTTGTATAGGGTATAAGGAAGGGGTCCAGTTTCAGTTTTCTGCATATGGCTAACCAGTTTTCCCAACATCATTTATTAAATAGGGAATCTTTCCTCATTGCTTGTTTTTGTCAGGTTTGTCAGTGCTCAGATGGTTGTAGATGTGTGGTGTTATTTGTGAGCCCTCTGTTCTGTTCCATTGGTCTATATATCTGTTTTGGTACCACGATCATGCTGTGGGGTTACTGTAGCCTTATAGTACAGTTTGAAGTCAGCTAGCATGATGAAGAGGCACTATTTTCTAACTCTCAAAAATCCTGGAGTAATTGCTCCTGATTGGGTATCTGGTATTAGTGGTGTGACTTCAGTTTCTAACATACCTGGGAAATTGGAAGGAGACCCCATGTGGGAGAGTTCAAGCGTGTCCTAAGTACTGACTCAGGGCTGGGCCGAAGTGACTTGTGAGTGATTTAGGTCATCCTAACGCTTGAATGACAAACAACACTATTTATACAGTGGTTTTGTTTGTTTGTTTGTTTGTTTGTTTTTTGCTTAATAGGCAAGTCACAATTATTCTGTCTCTCTAAAACAAAATATAAAATTCACTTTTAGGAAAGATATCAAATACACATTTGTTGCTGTTGTTCACTTATTGCTTTTGTAATTGACATAAAGTACTCTCCTGTGACTTGATTCAGCAAGAAAACTAATTTACATTTTTCTTTCCTGGAAAACTTTCTGAAGCACCAATACTTGGTCTATATACAAATCTTAAGTTTGCTGTTTTGGTTTTTAATATATACTAGAGGTCTCTGAAGCAGCACTGGATTCCCTTCAGAACCTTTTCAGGAGCTTCCCGAGGGAAAATTGTTCGTCTGGATTGGCATGGTACTACTCCCAAATTGCAAGAGATCCTAGGAATCTATATTTAGACTTCAAGAAATTTGACGCATGAGAATGCAAAACCAAATTGCTTTTTCTCAATACGTTCTGTCAGTATCAGCAATGGCAAAGTTACAATTAGGAATATGACTTCAGTAAAACTTCGTTAATCCAAAGGCCACTAATTTGATATTTTTCATCATGTGGGTTGAGGCTGAAGTTTGCCTTTTCACTGTTGAAGACTGCTGGGTTTGCTATTTTTATAATCTTAAAGAGGGCAAAAATTTAACTCAATTTAGAAAGAAGTACAGAGAATCATTTGAAAGGATATAGGAAAAATCTGGGGAAAATGAAACAAGCCAGTAGCTGCCATTTCCTGTTGTCCAGGACCTAACGAGCCCCCTCTCTCTCATTCGCTGGCCTGTCAATCCTCAGAGACTCAGAGCCCACATTAGGATATACAGTTTACTCTACCACTGAGATGTAAAAAGTTGCCTCTTCCTTGGAAATTAACATTTTGAAGGTCAACCAAAGCCATACTTTTTGAGATGAGACTCAGGGAATGTAGTTTCTACTTTTTCCTGGGGAGATAAACATTTTGTTAGAAGTTAAACTTTAAAATCTTTTCTCCTTTCACCAATTCAACAAATGCACCCACAGTGCATTAGGAAGAGTGTTAACTGTTGCTAATGAAGAGAGTAAACGCACAAAGACAGAGTCTTGAACTCACAACCTTGACTGTGTAGTTCCTTCTGTGCCCTTGACTTCTGTGGCAGGGTAAAGGGAAGGGTAGTGGTAGCATGTAGGTGCCACTGTAGCATTTCAGTCTTCTGCTGGGCTACTTAGATGGTCATGAATTTTAAAAGGCCAAACACACACACACACACACACACACACACACACACCTGAAATAACGAGATTAAGAATATGTGATTAAATATGCAGTTTATTCATGCAAAAAGCTTAAAGATTCCTGCACAGGAAGCACAGACTCTTCAGACTTAGCATCACTGTTCTGAAATGTAGAAGTTTGGGATTATCTATGTAGATGGGGTTTAGGGAAACTTAGTAGAATTTCAACATCTTTCTATATAGGCTTACTGCATAGTTGTAATGATCTGATTGGTCAAGGTGTTTTTTGTTTGTTTGTTTTTTGTTTTTGTTTTTGTTTTTTGGGAGAGGTATGTTTAACATTCCACACTGAAGATGCAACAGTCATGAAGTCTTTTGTGTCACCTGGTCTGAGTTAGGTACAGGACAGTAAGGGCAACAGTTAAACTATAACAAAGGTGAATAATTAGAAGGGGAGGATGTCAGGCCTTTGGTCTCTTCTAGTCGCTTTCAAAATAAGAATACTAAGAAAGAGTAAATCTGTAATCTGAGAAGCAGAAGTTACAACTACATGCTATATGACTCAGATCACACAGTCACATGCCTCTCAAGACTGAAAGTGTTTTAGAGGTTCCAACAGCTTTTAAATTTTATTTTCTCACATATGAGCACACAATTGCAGTGATAAGTAATAGTGAGATGATAAGGAAGTGTGACAAATGCACAGTCACTTCAGGAGCTCACAAGAGAGGCGCATGAGCAGGTTATCAATGAGGTGAGAGTTGAAGTGCATGATAAGGAGTAGCTCTTGTGAATAATGAACCCTAAAGCTATTCCTAGTGCAAGGACATGTGAGAAAATGTGGGGAGAAGAAGGCATGTGGTATGTCTGCCGTATCTAGGGAACTCTAGGAATTTCAGGGCAAAGGGTCCTTTGGAAAGGATAAAGAATTAGGAGAGGATAGTGAAGACCAGATCATAAAGGACCTTTTAAGTCTTGCCAAAAGGATGCTTGCTTTTATTTCAAAGGAAATACATTTTAAGGTAGCTAGTTTAAAAAATCAGTTTGAATTTAGATATATTACTCTGACAGGATTGTTGGGTGGTGATTTGAGGAAAAAATGCTAACATAAGTAAGGAGTAAGGCCTCTATTGTAAGCAGTAGGTTCTCTATTGTAGTAATGCAGGTGGGTAATGAGCTGCCCTATGATGTAATCAACAAGAATGCACAGTAAGAGTGGGTTGAGTTCTATGTGGGAGGCTGAGTTGCTTGCACTTGGGAATTGATAGATTTAAGAGGTGAGAAGGATGATGACTTGGTTTACTGGAGTTGGGGGGTGGATGCAAGTTCAGCTTGAATATACAAAAATACATGTGGAAGTTTTCAAGTATACATGTTCTGGTGCTCTGCTTTGACTCCATATTCTCAGATAAAGTTATTCATTCACAATATAATATAAATATTTCCCCAAATTACAACAATTAATTTGAGGAGCAAAGTCTCAGAATATTTATTACTTTTCAAGAAATTTGAAGTGCATGTTGTCCGCCTACAGATAAATCCTATATTGATTAAACATGCATTGTCTCTTTCTCCAATTTTACTCTTTGCTTTAGTGTACATACTATGACAGACACTGTTGTTACCTAACCCGGTACCCATTTCCAAGCACTGCTAGCCCTTGCTGCCTTCACATTGGGAATGGGGAAGCTAACTGCATAGTTCACTACCTTCCCTGCAGCAGTGGTGGCCATGTGGTACAATTTTAGGCAATGACACAAAACAGAATCTTCTGGGGGCTTCTCATTTCTGATAAAAAGAACAAATAACTTTGGTACTATCTTTTCCTCTCTTCTTTTCACTTTGTTGAAATACCTGAAGTTGCAATTGTCATCTCACATTCATGAGAACCCCAGGGACCCTGTAACTTCTATGGTTAAGCTGCTAGGACAGTTCCAATTACTTGAAAATTTTCATTGGTGAGAATTTTAAAAAAGCTCTCATTTGTTGATGTCATGATAGTCAGGTTTCCAGGTGTTGGCAGCTCTGTGCTATCCTAATCTCCATCCCTGCCCAGAGCTTTAGCTACAACATATAATCACTTTAAAAGTTGCAATAAAGAATTCCATGAAAATAACCAAATTCACTAATAAAATATCCCCACCCTTCGAAAAGAATCTCTGATCCTAAGGAACACATGCAATAAACTATATCCCAAATACATGACTCAGATTCTCCAATTACACTAACCAGACAAGTGAACTGGATATAGCAGAAGTAGAAAAAATTAGCCCTGATAACTGGGCATGTCATGGAATTGAAAGAAACTAAAAAATAATGGATTGGGGGTAGACAGGAGGGATACAGCATAGTGACATCTGTGACTCTTAAGTATTTATTGAGGTCCACTGAAATAACCGCATGATCTCATTTAATCTAAGGAAAAAGAAGAAAATGAGGATAAAAAGTTCTGATCAGTTATTTATGTCCTCCCCCTGGTGTAGTCCTAGCAGAATCTAGATGCTTCTGTAATAAAGATGATCTTAGAGAACATATGTATTAGTTAGATTTAACACAATGATGTTACGTGACAAGCCATTCCCAAACTCACTGGCTTAAAGCCAATGCTTTTTATCGCTCAGAAGTCTATAGGTAGCTTGACAGTTTTTCTAGACTCAGTAGGGCCCCTCTCATATGTCTGTGATTAGTTACAGGTCAGCTGGGCAGCTGTGGTCATCTCAGGTGGGCTTTTTCACAGGCTTGATGCCTTGGCTGGGATGACTGGACTCAGCTCTGGTTCATGTGGTCTCTGACCCTCCACCCAGCGATCATGTTATCTTGGAGGCAGAGTCCAAGAGAAACGGTGGAAGTGTGCAAGGTTGCTGGAGTCCTGAGCTTGGCTCAGTATTCCATCCCCTTCTATTGACCAAAGCAAGTCACGAAGCCAGACTAAATACAAGGGGTGAGGCAATAATTAGTGTTCTCTTGATGACAGAAGCTGCAAGGTTACACTGGAAAGGATGTGGATACAGGGAGAGGGTGAAGAAATGGGCCATTTTTGTCATTAATCTAGTTCAGTAACTACATGTCAGAATATAGAGCCAAATTAGATGATCTTTAAAAGTTCCTTTTAAGCCTAGAGTGGGAACTAATGGAAACTTGAATTAGTGGTTGTATTTGTATCAGAATGGTGTTTCCTGAAAGAGTTTTACCCTCCAATGTCTCTGATAGCAATAATGGTTGATTTGTATTTTTAGGGATACATGTCCAAGTATGCCAGTTTGGTCCTCCAAGAAGCAGACACCAAGATAGAATTAGATATACAAGAGATTCACAGGAAATGCTTGAGAAAGAAAGGGAAAGCTTTCAAACTGTGGTGCTAGTCAGATATCTGTGCAGAGAAAGAGGAAGAGAAGGATTAGATAGGGAGAACCTCAGATCTCAATCCAGTTCTGGAAAGAAAACGTTGGCCATATCAATATGTAGGACTGGCCCAGGGCTACTATCTCTGCTAGGCCCACTTATCAGCTGGAAGTGAAACAGGGGAAGTGTGTCCTGGTGTGAATCTGAAGGTATATCCCAAAGTGCGGCAGCTGGAGGTTGCCAGTCACCTGTGCTATCCACAGCAGATTCTCTTGAAGTGAGATCTGAGTGGATCAATACCACGGTTACCACATAAGGACAATATGAAATATAATGAATGTTCAAATAAGGATGGGACCAAATTATATCTATATTGGTCATATTATTGTATTCAAGCCCAAGGCTAGCTATAGGAATGGGTACACTGGGCTCTTATATGAATGTGCACTCAAATTGTCAGTGGGGAGAGTACTATTAAGGAAAAAAAAATGCTCTTCTTATATGTCATACATAGTCATAAAGATCTCTCCAACAAGCCTTTTCTACTCTCCACCTCCCAAGCATGGTTGTTAAGTCTCACCTATTATTTATGCTGTGTTCTCTGTGATGTCTGTCATTTCTCCTCCACCTGTCTGACACGCAAACTTTCAGGTTCAACCTGAGTACCACCTCTATGACCCCTCAAACAGCAAAGCCCTCCCTCCAAATGCCTAAGGAATGTCGTTATCTTATGACTGTTTTCCACTTAATGTATACAGCCATATATATCCTTATAATATTAGTTAGCTTTCTATTGCACTTAGAATTTACATTATTTGAGGATAGGAACTATGAGCTTTTTTAGATTACTATATTTGTAATTTGTCTTCTTTTGTTTTGTTTGGTAATGTTAGGGGAGAAAGGGAAACAGTAGAAAGTCACCTGAAGCCACCTGGAAATTTTCCATATAATCAGCTAAAACAGTGTATGTATGAAATGTAGGATAGAAAAATAAAGATTGTTTGGTGTCTGGGGAAGGAATTCCAAATCTTCAGACTATGCTTATCTGAGATACAATCTATGTACTGCTTATAGTCACAAAGAGACTATGTAGGAAGTATCTAAGGGATTTGGGGAACCGGTAGGTCTCTGTCTCCTGGGATTTCTCAGTTCCACACCCTTGTTGATTCTAGCTCACACCTACGGACAGCTCTCCATCCTCATTGTCATCATCCCACTGGGGGCAGATGAGTGTGACAGCTTCCTAATTTGTCTCGCTGCTTTCATTCCACTCCATTATTTACATATCATCTAGAGTCATTTTATAAATTTATAAATCAGAGATATCACTTATCTGTGTGAAACCATTATTGATTAGGAATCTGAAAACTTTCAGTTTCCAGATGTTTGGCATATGATCATTTTCTCTCAGAAGTTTTCAACATTTTCTTTATATACAGTATTATAACTCTGCTCATTTAAAAGCAGACCTTTTAAATCTGGAAACTCATTTCTTCAAGTCTAGGAATTTTCCTATATTACTGCTTTTGTGATTTTTCCCTCTCCTTTTTCTTTGTTTTAAAATTCTACTGGAATAAACTTTTAGTTTTCTTATATTTTAATCCTAATTTCCATCCTACAATATCTTTACTAAGGAGATAGAGATTATGTACTACAGAGTTATTCCCCAAACTAGCTTTAGAGGGGTTGGTTTGAATGAGCTTTACCCCAGGGGCTATTTTTAACATACTTTACTTTCCAATTAATTGACAAGCTATAATAAATTTTACTTTTTTCCTCTGTCTCTTCAATAGTTCCATACACCTTATCTTGAACTAATAGTCTTACTAAGAGCTTAACTTAAAAATTCACCCAGAAATGTGTTCATGTCATTTTATTTTTCCTTCAAAGCAGTGAAATAAACTGCGCGGTTAGAAGTGGGGGTAAAATGCAAAGTAATATAAATTTAGAAAGTAGGTCAGGTCCTACTTCTGGGTCAAGGATAAAAATTGAATCTAAGATTCAGAAAAGGGTTATTCAGTAATTGACACGAAGAGAGAGCTCCCTAAAGTCTAAGTCATTTGTCATTTGGTTATGGAATTCAGGAATTCTAATCAACAGCATAAACTCCAGGGAAGGTAACTCTCACCTATTCATTGTAGAACTAACAAGAAGTAATAAGATTTCTGGAATGTAGTCAGTGAGAGGAAGAAAATAGAGAGAGAGAGGGAGGAGACCAGTGATCAGGCAGCATGGGGTAATGGGAAAATCACTGGATTAGAAACTAAGTTAAATTCTGGTTCTGCACTGTGACCGAGGGCAAGACAACACTGTCTGCCTGAGCCTCAGGATCTTTCATACAATATGAGAATACAATAAACCATAATATTTGCCTCATCGTTGAAAAGTACACATTTCAATTAAAAATTAAGAGTTATGATTGGGGAATTATTCTACTTTGAAATAGAATCCATAATATGGAAGCGCTAATTGTATTGTTTCATATATCTTTTTTTCTCAGATTAGAAAACTGTCAATAAATAAAAGGGAATGATCTGGAAGGAGATAAAATGAAAACTTCTAAATGTTGGCCCATTAAACATAAATACAATTTAGTTGAGAATTTATGATGAATGTATAGAGAGAAATTGATGTCTTCAAAAGTTGCAGAGACTTTTTCAAAAATAGTTGAGAAAAAATAGGATGAGTTTAACAAACTGAAGCATTTGTACACGATTCTTTGTGCTCTCACTTGTCTGTGATGATCTAGGGACTATTTTACCCAAGATAGAAACAGTTAATATGTAAGTTCTGAAGAATATTTCTTATAATAATTAAAAAATTAACCAAGTGTTGTTAGCTAATGAAAAACATTATTAGAGAGGCTGTAAAGTTTTCTTTAATGAGCTGATGACCCACTTGACTGGTATCATTAGGATACTGTGTGGTAGCTAACAAGTCTAGGCAGACTCTGGGGAACCCCTCTAGCTCCAAGAATCTTTAGTAGAATATAGGTTAATCATTACCTTCTAAACCATTTCCCAAGTAAATTATATTTAGAATATTAGAACATTTGTGATTTACACCTTTGTATCTTTGTACATGCTGTTGCCTCTGGACAAGTGTTCTCCTTTATTCTTTACCCAGTCTTTGTACCTTCAAAGCTCAACATATGTCATTTCTCAGATAAGCTTTAACTAACATCTTCTTTTTATTTAAATGCAAGGCCTCTATGCTCACATAAGGCCACCTACATGGTGTGATATCTATTACACACTGGAAATGGTGGGTTATTACTGTGTGTCTTCCCATGGACTGTACCAGCACAAGGGTAGGATCTCATACGATTACATTTTCCCAGTTTCTAGCACACTATCTTGTATGCTAGTAATCCAGATTAAACCAAGGAAGTAAATAAAAAGAGCATGGACTTTGAAATAAGAAGACCTGGAGTTGAGCTCTAGTTCAGTTCATTTCTAGCTATCTTACTTTGGGGAAATCAATTAATCCCTCAGATGATCAGTTCTTCAGTTCTCAAATAGAGATACCAATAACGACTTTGTTATACACTTATTGAGATGCAAATATGAGATTATATAAAGCCATTTTGTAAGCACAAAATGTTATATTAACATTAACATAATTGTTCTACAGAAGGAAAGAGGTGTTGAAACTTTTTGATCTCAACGATAACATGCAAATGCTGGTATCAAATGCCTGTATATTTTAAAAGCCTCAGATCCCTCTGCAAACATGTTTACAAACAAATTACATTATGGAAGACAAAACTATCCAAACACCTTATTAACAACACTGGAGAAGAAAGGGATGTTTGGATACAGTGTGGGGCAAGAGTGAAATTAACCTGCAACCACTGTCCGTGAAGGAGGATAGGGACAGAGAAGCTAGGAGTGATATAGATAGATTTTGCCAATCTTTAGACAGATAATTAGAAAACATTTCCATAAAGTGTTTGAGTAAAGAAATTCCTATTCAGAAGTCAGAAATATGATCATAAATATCCATTGTCTAAAAGCTAACATTTATAGAAAAACTAATAAACTAGTTTTGGTGTTTTTTTCTTTTGGTTATAGACTAAAAACACCCAGAAACTTTTGAAAAAGATGACATGAATTATGGTTTATAGTTACTTTGAAATAAAATTGTTTTGTCAGTATTCATCTATGTGCAAAGAGGTTGTGAGTAACAGCCATTGGATATGAGTTCAGAAGATCTGAAAGCAAACTCCATGTAGAAGTAAAAAATTGAAGAATGACATTTATTTTATTTATCTAAAAAGCCAAGTCAGGACTTCTTAGGGATGGGATGGAGAATTTCTTTTCTCTTTTTTTTTTTTTTTTTTGAGATGGAGTCTCGCTCTGTCGCCCAGGCTGGAGTGCAGTGGCCGGATCTCGGCTCACTGCAAGCTCCGCCTCCCGGGTTCACGCCATTCTCCTGCCTCAGCCTCCCGAGTAGCTGGGACTACAGGCGCCCGCCACCTCGCCCGGCTAGTTTTTTTTTTTTTTTTTTTTTAGTAGAGACGGGGTTTCACCATGTTAGCCAGGATGGTCTCGATCTCCTGACCTCGTGATCCGCCCATCTCGGCCTCCCAAAGTGCTGGGATTACAGGCTTGAGCCACCGCGCCGGGCCGGGATGGAGAATTTCATAGCAGACCAATGTTCCCACTGAGACAAACTAGACAAAACAGTTAAGATACAATTTTTATAGATTTAATAATGTCAGAAAACTACAGAACTATGAGGACTACAGAGTAATGTTCTAGGGAGAGAAACACTTTTAGAAGGTGAAATTAGGACTTTCAGTTCTTTGTGGACATTATCTGATTCTGTCCATGGTGCTGAAACTGAGACTCGAGGTGCAGTCCAGGCTGTGAACCAGAGGCAATCTTAGCAGTCATGAAGGGTTTCAGGGACAGATTTAGAGGTGTGAAAGTCCTCAAACAGATGGCTAGTTTCCCTTTTCATACATTTGCTGCACTCCAAATCTGCATGGGAGAGGAGGCTAAAGAATTAAGCCCATATCTCAGAAACACTGAGTGGAATTTTTCAGTCTTGTCACTCACCAAACAAATATGTACTAGGGACAGTACACATAATGAAAGTAAGAGAGGAGAACTAAAATCACCACCCCCCATGATGGTAAACTGACATGGATACAGAACTCCAGTTTCTTTGATCATAGAGGTACTTGAATATCTAGATATAGCTACAATCTTAAAATTCAAGCGTGACCTCTAGAAGCAGACATTGCAGTAGACAAAGAAGCCAGAAGGATGTCTGACATTTGCTCAGAACTTGAGTGATAAAATTAGAAAGTCGAGGGCCTTTAAACACCGCTGGTCTCCTCCTCAAGACCATTGTCAAATTCTAATATGTGGGATGGGAGACTAAAGCACTAAGCTGAAAACCTTGTGAAAATCAGAGCAGAGATTCCTGCAGCTTCTCATTGCTGAGGAGACAAAAACTCACAATGATTTCAGTTGAAATCCCTGAAGGGTTATATCCTCGGAACAGCTACAAAAAAGAAGTTGGCTGCATTTTTACAAACTGCAACATGGTGTTAGCTGGAGTATTCTGTCATTGGTTTGAAATAATTAGTCTCCTTTTAACCATTTAATGGAATAAAGGGGAAGCCTTTCTGGAAGAGAAAACCATTTAAAGTATCTACAATTTTTTAACCCACTATGCATCATTCAATAAAAATTCCCTAGATATATGAGGAGATAGGATCATAGGACCAAACTCTAAGATGAAATTGATAGTAGAAACAATCCAACAAGGAATCCATGTATTAAATTTAGCACACTAGTTCTTTAACTGAACAGGATGTTCAAAAAAGGAAAAGAGAAAAATGGAAAGAGTGCAGAATTTCACCATGGAATTGGAATCCATATAGAAAATCTTAGGGATGGGATGGAGAATTTCATAGCAGACCAATGTTCCCACTGAGACAAACTAGACAAAAGTTAAGATACAATTTTTATAGATTTAATAATGTCAGAAAACTACAGATCTATGAAAAATAGGATTTTTCCATATAGAATTTCCATAGAATTTCTGAATGGATGAGTTTAACAGCAAATTAAATATACCAGAAGACAGAATGATGACCAAGAGGAACAGCCGATAGAAAATACCCAAAATTCAGAGAGAAATATGAGTTGAAAAAATAGAGCACAGTAAAAGAGACATATGAGTCATGCTCAAAAAGTGTAACGTATACTTGGTATTTGACTGGGAAAGAAGAGAAAATGCAAAGCAGATAGTTTTTAAGGAAACGATTGTTGAAAATTTTTCAAAATTTATTAAAAAACATCAGTGTATGACTTCAGATAACTTAGGGAAAGCCAGGTTGGCAAATATGCATGAAACAATAGGCACACGATAGTGAAATTGTTAAAAAAAAAAAAAAAAAAAAACAGAGAAAGAGAAAGTCTTAAAAGTAGTCATAGGAAAAAACAGCACATTAACTTTAAAGGATCAACTGACAGTTGATTTTTCTGTAAAAGAAGTAAGAAAAAAATACAATGACATCTTAAAAGTGCTGAAACACGAATAACTGCCAACCTAGAATCTTTTGTTTGTTTGTTTGAGATGGAGTCTCGCTCTGTCGTCCAGGCTGGAGTGCAGTGGCCGAATCTCAGCTCACTGCAAGCTCCACCTCCCGGGTTCACGCCATTCTCCTGCCTCAGCCTCCCGAGTAGCTGGGACT
>NW_012119598.1:2515851-2516675 GCF_000951035.1 Colobus angolensis palliatus
GACACAGGGTGGGGAACATCACACCCCAGGGCCTGTCATGGGGTGGGGAGCAGGGGGAGGGATAGCATTAGGAGAAAAACCTAATGTAAATGATGAGTTAATGGGTGCAACAAACAAACATGGCACATGTATACCTATGTAACAAACCTGCACTTTGTGTGCATGTACACTAGAACTTAAAGTATAATTATATATATATATATATAATATAGAATTAAAATGTGTGATAAATATAACACAAAGTGCATAAGGGGTAATTTGAGTTAAAGAATTGTAAGTTCTAGAATTATTAGGAGGTGATAAAAGTAATATTTATACTGCATTATACTCACTCAAAAATGCCTGCTATAATATACATAGTAACCACAATGCCTGCTATGGTATATGTAGTATCCACTAAAAAAGAATGAAACAGAAAATAACTAAGAAGTTAGTAAGAGCAAAATGGAATAGTGAAAATAACATTTAAATAATATAAAATATAAAATGAGAAAAAATAAAATTAAAATAATTGGGTCAAATAGAGAACAAGCAGTAAAGTGGTAGAGAGAAGCAGAGCTAAATAAGTAATTAAATTGAGTATTAATGGATTAAGCACTTATATTTAAACACATTAAACATAATAAATGGATCAAAATAACTATCTTCCATGTAAATATGTAATAAAAGAAAGCTCTAGTAGCTTTGCTAATATCAAACAAAATAGACTTTAAGGTAAGAAATCTTACTGGGGGGCAGAGCAAGATGGCCGAATAGGAACAGCTCCAGTCTCCAACTCCCAGCGCGAAGGACACAGAAGACCGGTGATTTCTGCATTTTCAACT
>NW_012119598.1:2519215-2521880 GCF_000951035.1 Colobus angolensis palliatus
TTAAAGTATAATAAAAAATAAAAAAATAATAATAAATAAATTAAAAAAAAGAAATCTTACTAAAAATAAAGGGGTATATTTCATAATAATAACTGGGTAAATCTGTCAAAACAGTATCAATATTTTAAATTTGTATGCCTTCAATGGTACATCTTTATGATATGTAAAGCAAAAAAATTAACATAATTTAAAGGAGAAATAGACAAACCAAATTAATAGACAGATTTTAACAAACACCTATAGCTTATAGAACAAGTAGATAAAACTCAGTGAGAATATAGAAGAAATTAACAACACATTCAGTAAACTTGCTCTGATTTACCCATTTATGCCTGAGGTTGCAATTTTGTGAATTTTTGCAATCAGACCTGGGCGATGACCTTGAGCAGTAGGATATAATTAAATTCCACAAGCTTAGCATTCCAATAATGGAACACTAGGCATTTAACATGAAGAACACCCCATAAAAATCACAATAGAATTGACATTCTTTTCTTTTCGTTTTTCAACTTTTATTTTAGGTTCAGAGGTACACATGCAGGTTTGTTACATGAGGAAACTACATGTCACAGGGGTTTAGTTTACAAATGATTTTGTTATCCAGATAATGAGCATAGTACCCAATAGTCGGTTTTTCACCCCTCACCCTCCTTCCACCCTCTACCCTCAAGTAGACCCTGGTATCTATTGTTCCCCTCTTTGTGTACATGTATACTCAGTGTTTAGCTCTCACTTACGAGACTGAAAACATGTAGTATTTCTTTTTTGTTGTTTCTGCATTAATTCACTTAGGATAATGGCCTCCAGCTGCGTCCATGTTGTTGCAAAGGACTTGATTTCATTCTTTTTTATGGCTGCATAGTATCCTGTCATGTATATGTACTACATTTTCTTTATCCAGTCAACCATACATAAACATCTAGATTAATTCCATGTATTTGCTACTGTGAATAGTCCTGTGATGGACATATGCTTTCATGTATCTTTTTAGAAGAGTGGCATTATTTCCTTTGAGTATGTAGCCAGTAATGGGATTGCTGGGTCAAATGGTAGTTCTATTTTCAATTCTTGGAGAAATCTCCAGACTTCTTTCCACAGTGGCTGAAATAATTTACATTCCCACTAGGAACATGTAAGTGTTTCCTTTTATCTATAACCTTGTCGACATTTTATTTTCTAACATTTTAATGATAGCCATTCTAACTGGTATGAGGTGGTATCTCATTGTAGTTTTGACTTGCATTTCTCTAATGATTAGTGATGTTGAGCATTTTTTTCATATGCTTGTGGGCCATGTGTATGTCTTCTTTTGATAAGCGTCATTTATGGCTTTTGCCCGTTTTTTAAAGGGGTTGTTTGCTTTTTGCTTATTTATTTGTTTAAGTTCCTTATAAATTCTGGATATTAGACCTTTGTTGGATGCATACTTTGCAAATATTTTCTCCCACTCTGTATGCTGTTTGTTTACTCTTTTGACAGTTTCTTTTGATGTGCAGAAGCTCTTAGTTTAATTAGATCCCACCTTTCTATTTTTGTTTTTGTGGCAACTTTTGTTTTGTTGCTACACGGTTGTCTATTTTTGTTTGGTTGCTTTTGGAGACTTCATGAACTATCTGCCAAGGCCTATGTTCAGAAAGTATGACCCAGGTGTTCTTCTAGTGTTTTTATAGTTTCAGATCTTACATTTAAATCCTTAATACATCTTGAGTTAATTTTTTTATATGATGAAAGAAGGGGCCCACTTTCAATCTTCTGCATGCGGCTAGCCAGCTATCATGGCACTATGTATTGAACAGAGGGTCTTTTCCCCATTGTCGACTTTGTTGAAGATCAGGTGGTTGTATGCGTGCCACTTTATTTCTGTATTCTTTGACTGTACCAATTGGTCGATGTATCTGTTTTTGTACCAGTATCATGCTGTTTTGGTAACTGTAGCCTTGCAGGATACACTGAAGTCTGGTAGCGTGATGCCTCCAGCTTTGTTGTTTATGCTTAGGATTACTTTGGCTATTCGGGTTCTTTTTTGGTTCCACATAAATTTTAGAATATTTTATTCTCAAAAAGAATATTTTGATAGGAATAGCATTGAGTCTGTAAGTTGCTTTGGATAGTATAGCTATTATGACAATATTGATTCTTCCTATCCAGGAGTGTGAAATGTTTTTCCAATTTGTTCATATCATCTCTGATTTCTTCCAGCAATGTTTTGTATTCTCGTTGTGGAGATATTTCACCTTTCTGGTTAGCTGAGTTCCTAGGTATTTCATTCATTTTGTGGCTATTATGAATGAGGTTATGTTCTTGGTTTTGCTCTCAGCTTGGGCGTTATGGGTGTATAGAAATGCTACTGATTCAAAATTCACATTATTTTCAAGTGCACGTAAAACATTTACTAAAACATTTACTGTTTTAGTGTGCTGAACTGTTTCATGTGCTGAACCATAAAGAAAGCTTTAACAAATATCAAAGGATTAATATTCAGAGGATGAGGTTTGATCTTCAGGGAAATCAAGCTGGAAATAAATAATTAAAAATAACTTAAAATCCTCTAGCCGGACGAGGTGGCGGGTGCCTGTACTGGGGAGGCTGAGGCAGGAGAATGGCATGAACCCGGGAGGCGGAGCTTGCAGTGAGCTGAGATCTGGCCACAGCACTCCAGCCTGGG
>NW_012119598.1:2521930-2534958 GCF_000951035.1 Colobus angolensis palliatus
AGACTCCGTCTCAAAAAAAAAAAAAAAAAAAAAATCCTTTGCGTTTGTGAGGCTGAGGTGGGAAGATCGCTTGAGCGTAGGAAACTGAGGCTGCAGTGAGCCATAATTATACCACTGCACTCCAGCCTGGGTGACAGGATGTGTCTAAAAAAATAAAAAATAAAATAAAAATTGGGCCAGGCACAGTGGGTCATGCCTGTAATCCCAGCACTTTGGAAAGCCGAGGTGGGTGGATCACTTGAGGCCAGGGGTTCGAGACGAACCTGGCGAACGTGGCGAAACCCCGTCTCTCCCAAAAATACAAAAATTAGCTGGGCATGGCGGTGAATGTCCATAATCCCAGCTACTCAGAAGGCTGAGGCATGAGACTTGCTTGAACCCAGGAGGCAGAGGCTGCAGTGAGCCAAGAGTGTGCCATTGTACTCCAGCCTGGGTGACAGAGGGAACTCTGTCAAAAAGAAAGAAAGAAAAAAATTGAAAAATAAATAAAATCTCCAAACTTAGAAATTTAACAATGCATTTCTAATTATTTGTAGACCAGAAGTTACAACCAAAATTATAGAATATTTTTAATTCAGTTTCAGCAAAGATATAACCTTTTAAAAAAGCAAATTGTGGAACTCAACTAAGGCTCAGAGGCAAATTTTTAGTGTTACGTATCTATATTAGGAAGGAAAGAAAGCAAAGTACTCACAAAGCTAAACTAAATAAAATAGAAGAAAAATAGTAAAGTTAAAAGCAGAAATAAATAAAATTAGAGTACAATAGTAAAAAGCAACAAAGTTATAAATTGATTCTTTTAAAAATTAATAACATTGATAAATACCTAGAAAGGGCAATTAACAGAATGGAAGAAAGGGTAAAAAGGAAGAAAGGAAGAAAGTATGGAAGAAAGAAAAGGAAAAAGGAAAGAAGAGAGAGGAAACATAAGTTACCAGTAGTAAGAATGAGTATTACCACATCTCCTATACACATTTAAAGTGGTAACAGGGTGTTAGAAATAACTTTCTGCCAGTAAATTTGACAATTTGGATGAAATAGATAAATTGCTTAAGAAAAAAATGACGTAAACTGAAAGTAATAGGAAAAAAATCTCTAGCCTAATATTTAGTAAAGAAATTGAATCTGTTGCTAAATACCTTCCATATACACAAAATAACAACAAACCAAAACATACTCATATAACTTTGCCAGTATTCTTTCAATACTTAAGGAAAAGAATAATACCAATATTAAAAAATTCTTTCAAAATATAGAAACACAGGGAATACTCCCCAACTCTTTTTATGAGGCCAATATAACCTTCATCCCCAAACTTTATAAGGACATTATAAACCAATATTTCTCAGGGATATAGATGCAATAATTCTAATAACATTTAAGCTTAGTGAATCCAGCAAAATATATTTTTAAAAAAGAATACATCTTGAATAAGCTGGTTTATTCCAGGAATATTAGAGTAAGCTAACGTTTGAAAATCAACCAATGTTTTCTTTCATATTAGTAGAAAAATGTTGGTGGGGAGTGGGGATCAAATGATATTTTCTCCATCTGGAGATAAACATTTGAGTAATGCCAATACTATTCACAGTAAAACAACAACAACAAGCCAAAGAGACAACAATAATAAAACAACAACAAACAAGGAAAATAAATTCTCAAGAAACAAGGAAAAAGAAAAAGCATTTCCTTATTCTGGTAAATATGAATGAATTTCTCATTATGTTTATATAAACCAAACCTAATGAATGCATACAGTGTAAGTTGACTTATATAAAATTCTAAACCAAGGAAAAGTAATCTGTAGTGTTAGAATTCAGAGAAGTAGCTACCATTGGTCTTTATTGGCTTGGGCTGTCCAGAGTGAGTGGTTTCAACAGCAGAACTTTATTTTTCACAGTTCTGGAAGCTGAGAAGTCCAAGTTTGAGGTGTCAGCAAGGCAGATTTCATTCTGAGGCCTCTTGGCTCTCAGGGGGCTGCCATCTTGCTGTGTACTCTCATAACCTCTTCTTGTTCTATACTCTCATAACGTCTTCTTGCTCTGTATGTGGGGGGAAAGACAGCAAGTACTCTTTTATTTCCTTTTATCAGAGTGCTAATTCCATCATAAGGGCCTCATCTACTAAATATTAGTATTGTATCCAAATACCATCACATTGCAGGTTAGGGATTCAACATATAAATTTGAGGATAGGAGAAAAGCATTCCGTCCCTAATACCATTTTCAAGAGAAAAAAAATCAAAACCACAAAAAAACAAACAAAAACACCCTCGCTGAGTGAGGTGGTGCACATCTGTAGTCCCAGGTACTTGAGAGGTTGTGGTGGGAGGATCACTGGAGCCCAGGATTTCGAGGCCAGCCTGGGCAACACAGTGAGACCCCATCTCTAAAAATGAATAAAATATGTAAAATTAAAAACTCTACAGGATGTCCTTTTTATGTATATTATAAATTTATAACTTCTTGCATTTTTTTAGATTTAGGAAATGTGCCAAGGCAATCTGCATCAATTCTGATCACTTTTCCTACCTTGGAATAGGCTTATTTTGTATTTCTTAAAATGTCATCCAGGCTCCCAAACATGAAGCATTATTTTGGACATGATTTATGAAAATTTAACACATGCAATAATTTTTTTACAGGTTATAATTAAAAAGAACCAGACTTAGCAGGAACTTAATTTCCAGGTGGACTTTGTGCAAAATACTGAATCATTCTATTTCATGGCCTGAACCCCTACAATGTTGCTCATTTTGTGTGTGTAGGGAAAGGTACCCTAGAGACAGGCAAACTGGGCTATTGTTCTCACACTTCTCTGGTCCTATTTTCCCTGGAAAATTGTAAGTAGCTACTGCTTTTATTGTCCTTTTAGGAGGAAAACCATGATGTTAGTGAATTGTCCTTGACCAATTTTTGTGGACATAAAAGAGAGAAATTGAGGGAAACTTCTTCTGGAGCTGATAACCAAGTGATTTCTTTTTGTAATCTTCCCCCCACCCGCCCTCTTAAAGGCATGAGCCAAGAAGTGAAGACAGGAACTGGGTCTTCATCCCTGGAAACTCTGGGTCCTGGTTTGGGACTGTAGGACTCTGTCCTGTTTGGTATCAGCTGAATGCGGTGTCATGCAGTGTCAGAAGGATACTGTGTTGATGCTATCCGATTTTTCAAAAGATATTTATAAGCAGCATAACAAAGGCTGCTAAACGATTCTTCTCAGTTGGAATTAAAGTATAATGCAACAAGAGAGACAATTTTCTCCTTTCTTAATGACCATGACCCATGAGTTTAAAATAACTTGGGCTATTAATCACTAATCAGATTTTCCAGATTGCCAAGTCAATATTTATCATAGTATAAATTCTGTATAATTGCACAGGTTCCCATCATCCTTTGGGGGATATACAATAATAAAGCATCTTTAATATCTGTTTTGGTTCAGTACTTTAACTCTTGAATTGCCCTTTGATGGTCCACTATAGTTTGCTTTTCTCTCTCAAATCAATTCCCTTCTCACCAGATGCATACTTTCTGATTCAGTATTCACCCTTAGATCTCACCTAAAGCTTTCTAAATGACTCTGTTTTCCTTTCCTCTGCCCATGGCTCCACCTTTCTTCCTCAGTCCCTAACCCCAGGTCTAGCTTTATAAAATTCAGATAAGATCATGTCACTGCATTGGTAAAAATCCTTCTGTATCTCCCCATGGCTTTCAGGAGGAAATTCTGTCTGACTTTGAACATATGGCCTTTCATTCCTTGGCCTTTGCCCAGTTACCACGCTCAATGACCTCAGCCAATCTATTGTGCTTTTTGCACCTCAGTTCCCTGCTTTACAAAACTGAAATAATGAAGTTCCTACCTCACAGGGCTATGATGAGGTTAAAATGAGATAAGGCATATAATATACTTAGCTTAGTGCTCCACGTGCAGGCTGAAGGTGGAAGCACAAAACAGGATGCGTGTCTCTTCACATGGCAGAAAAGTGGAAAAGGGGAACCCATTCCCTCAAGGCTTTTATTAAGGGCCTACTCCCCATCCATAAGAGCTTCTTTCTCATTAATTAATCGGCTCCTAAAGGTCCCATCTCTTAATACTGTTGCCTTGGAGATTGTTTCAATATGAGTTTTGGAGGGACACAGATGTAGACCACAGCAAGGACAATTTTAGTTCCTTTTTATTATTATACACTTTTGTACTATCTGAAAAACATACAATAAAGAAGTTAATTATATAACCATAAAGTTAATAGGGTTATTTTTATGTGGGAAACAGAAAACACACACAAGCATACAAATAATACAAACAGGAGTTTGTAAGACTTCTGGATGAGATGGCAACATGAGCAGAAAACTTCATGTATTTCTCTAAATGGCTCTCCCTCCATTTTTTCCACCCTCTTCACAGTACCTTAATGAAATGATCAACAAAATATAATGAGGAAAAATCATCATCAACGCTTTGATAAGAAATAGGAGTGATCTATAGTTCTGAAAAGTTAAAAAATCTGCAGGATAGAGTACAAAAGTACTTGGGTTTAAAGGAAGGCAGGGCTGACCTATTCACTCTTGAGAGTGTTCTGTTACAGGAAATATTCAGAGGAGACCACAGTAGACTTCACCCTCAGTATCTTATCTGAAGCAATGAAAGCCTGTGGCTGAAGCAGATCAGAGGCGTGACAGTGTACACACTTGTAGGCTCAAAGTCACCATGAGGCCACTGTGTTCATGTAGCACCTACAAGTGGGAAGAGAGGATGGCAGAGAGGAAAAGTAGTCATTATATGAAAAAGATACTTGCACACACATGTTTATTGCAACATAATTTGCAATTTCAACAAGTGGAACCAGCCCAAATACCCACCAATCAATGAGTGGATAAAGACAACGTGGTATATGCGTGTGTGTATATCTGTATCTATATCTATATCTATATCTATATCTATATCTGTAAAGGAATACTACTCAGCCATAAAAAGGAATGAATGAATGGCATTCACAGCAACCTGGATGAAATTGGAGATTATTATGCTAAGTGAAGTAACTCAGGAATGGAAAACCAAACATCATATATTCTCAGTATAAGTGGGAGCTAAGCTATGAGGATGCGAAAACATAATGATACAATGGACTTTGAGGATTCAGGAGGAAAGGGTGGGAAGGGGATGAGAGATAAAAGACTACAAATTGTGTTCAGTGTGCACTGCTTGGGTGATGGATGCACCAAAATCTCACAAATCACCACTAAAGAACTTACTCATGTAAGCAAACACTATCTGTTCCCTCAAAACCTATGGAAATAAAAAAAAATTAAAAAACAAAACAACTTGCATACAACCTATATCCCTTACATGCCCCCAAATTTGGAGAAGCAAGTGTCACAGTTAATGGAAGGTTTTACAGAAGACTGAAACATTATCAGTTGATTCCATTTCATATCTATAAGTCCAAAGCACTAAGAGATAGTTAGTTACTATCTATCTTCTTACGGACCTTGTTACTGAAACTGTGGGTCTCAGGGCTACAGCATCAATAATATCTGAGAGCTGATTGTAAATGAAGAACCTCAGGCTCCACCCATTGCTACTCAATCAGAATCTGTTTTTTTAAGAAGATTCCTAGTGATTTATAAGCATGTTAGTGAGAAAAACACTGCATTAGGAGGCCCTGAATTAAAAATAAAAAGCAGTAGTCAGGTAAACTAAGAGAACAACCCAGGAGTTCTCACCCACCTTGTTATAGAGAAAATCATTTGGATAGACCTTTACTCACTCTCACGTGGGAGTAAAGAAACAAAGCCCAGTCAAATCAAAACAAACAAAACCTCAGAGTTGAATGATTCTACAACAATTCTGTGCCCTTAAGGAAAGAACACATTTTTGAGATTGAATAACCATAGCAAACAGGACATATAATAAAGAAAGATGAAAGTAAAACATTTCTCAGTAAAATTGACATGAAATTATTTTAAAAAGTTGTAAATAAACCAACAAGAACAGTAGGAGCTAAGAATCTGCATCATATTCAGGAGAACATATCACAATGGCAGAAATCCAGATTACTAAATGGAACCATGATAGACAAAAACTCTCACCATTAAAAGCAAAAACATTCAAATGGCTAAAAGGTGAAAGTTTCCATATAAAAACTGGAGGTAATCTACATGTAATTGGCATTCTTAATAAAAAAGGAAAAAAAAAAAACCCACAAACAGAACAGTAATAATACATATATAGATAACATAGACTCTTCTTATGCCTGTAATCCCAGCACTTTGGGAGGCCGAGGCAGGCAGATCATGAGGGGAGGAGATCGAGACCATCCTGGCTAACACGGTGAAACCCCATCTCTACTAAAAATACAAAAAATTACCGGGGCGAGGTGGCGGGCGCCTGTAGTCCCAGCTACTCGGGAGGCTGAGGCAGGAGAAAGGCGTAAACCCGGGAGGCGGAGCTTGCAATGAGCTGAGATCCGGCCACTGCACTCCAGCCTGGGTGACCGAGCGAGACTCTGTCTCAAAAAAGAAAAAAGAAAGAAAGAAAGAAAGAAAAGACTCTTGAATGATACTCTCTAGTTTGCAGATCAAACAGGTCCCCTGGGTAAAAAAAGTTGAATGTAAACTCACAGCTCTTAGAAAGAAACCAGCTCAAAGGCATACCTCAAGTACATGCTGACAATATTAATTCCCAGTCCTACTCCTAGAGAGTATGATTAGGTAGGTTTGGATGCAACCAAAACACTCAGAATTGCAACCAAAGCCCAATGTGATTGTGATAATCAGGTAAATTTAGGAAATTAAAACCTAGTGACAAAAAGAAAGTCAAACAAACAACTAATTAAAAAATATCATGGGTGCTATTTTCCCAGATATACCTAAAGCATAATAGCATAGGAAGTTTGTGGTGGCGTGTCCCTGTAGTCCCAGCTACTTGGGAGGCTGAAGCAGAAGAATCGCTTGAACCCCGGAGGCAGAGGTTGCACTGAGCCGAGATCAGGCCACTGCACTCCAGCCTGGCGACAGAACGAGACTCCGTTTCAAAAAACCAAACCAAACCAAAACAAAACAAAACAAAAAATAACCCACCTTATCTTTTAAAATAGAAGTCAGTTAATATTTTCCCATTTCTAGCACTTATTATTAGAAACATAAATTTCCAATGTAGTTTGAAAAGTTTGAGTTAATCATACATACATAAAATGCGAAATGGTTGTAAGTTCTCCAGATTATTGGAGAAAAGCAAAATCCAATAAGAAATCTTAGCTCATACAGCAAACTAGAAAAAAAAAGGTATAATAAAATGTAATAAAAGACCCAACATGAGTTTTTATGAAACATTTAACCAAGATAAATAGCCTGATTATAGACTGGACAAAAAGAACAATTCTGTTGTTCAATAATACTCTTCCAAAATAAGGTGAAATGGAATTGTTATCACTAACTTGTCAGAGACAATATTTTGGACCAAAAATTTATAAAATACTAAAGCAAAGTATACCTAGCATTAGTTACAGCTAGAGGGTTCCAGGGCAAAAACTTTAAGTGGGAATACAAAAATCACTTATAAATTAAAATGGTAACTCCCCAGAAAATAAAGTACTAATTAACTAAACTTTCATCATCTATTTTAAGAAAAGATAGAGGAAAAAAACCCCACAACGTTATAAATAAAAAGAATATGTGACTAATAAAAATATATATATGTAATAAAAAACATACGTACTCTGCCAATAAATTTTATTTCACCTGAAATCTTGACAGAATAAACGTAATTTCTAGAAAATGTTATGACTTCATTTGGTTTAAGAGGAAATAGAAGATAGGAATTGATCATGGATATGCAAAAATGAGATTTATTTTTTGGCCAAAAAATTACATCTGAAGAATACTGTTGCCCCAACTAGTAATTCCAGGTCTATTTTTATTTTGAATTTCCAAGATTTAATGTCCATAACTAATTATGCCAGGTTAAAAGAAAATAAGATCAAAAGCTTTCCAATTCATTTAACAAAAATTTACATTTTGCTAAAACTATATTTGATAAAGGTAGAAATAGAGAGTGAAATAACTAAACACTATAAAAATTAATTTTTGCACTATTAAAGACCATGATCAAGGATATAATATGACCATTACCGAATGATAGAAAAAGAAATAAATAATCGTATGAGAATGTTCCACTTTGTTAGAAATCCAATAATGCAGATTAAGAATTTTTGCTATTGTGATCATACTTATTATCTTAGTCATGACTATGAGGGGAAATAAGAAATGTTCATTTATGAGCAAAAATTTCTATACATTTTCTAAAATTTTGTAGAAGTTTATCAGGCTAATTCTAATCAAGAAATTTATTTATAGGAAATAATCAGAAATGCCCATAAAGACTTATGTACAATAATATTTATTATATTCTTATTTATGATAGCAAAAAATAAAAATTACTAAATATCCAACAATTAAAGTTTATTTACATGTATGATAGCATATCCATAATGTGGGATTTTAGATCATTTGTAAAAATTTAGCAAAGTGACCTTGATATAACCTGAAAAGAGAGATATCAAAAAGTATATAGATAAACTACTACTGTCTTTAAATATATAAAATATCCATTTAAAAATATTGTGTGTATGTGTATATGTGTATAGATAGGTTAGATGGATGGTAGATAGATGGATATATGGATAAATTTGTATAAAGAGATTTATGTGATATGTATGTATATATACATATAGATAGGTTAGATGGATGGTAAATAGATACATAGATAAATTTGCACAAAAAGATTTATGTGAGGTAAAATAGTTGTCTCTATGTTTATAGCATTTATAATTTTTGGATTGAGGAATTAAACGTATTTTGGCTTTCTTTATACAACTTTGTATTTTTCACATTTGGTGCAAAGATCAGTTCATGATTGGGAAAATGATGCTTAAGTGCACAATTTTGTAAAACATCAATACTATGCAAGGAAAATTTGAGGCTGAGTTTTGGAACTTTTCCTAGGGATTCAGAAATATCCAATTATAGACACTGTCTTAAGAAATCATTGGATCCTATTGTTTTGTAGCTTCTATAAATTGTGCTTCTTGTTCCTTACCAATTTGCTTCAAGTAACATGCCCTCATAACTCAGAGGGGACTGATTTGGAGGAAACTGGCTCTGTGCTGAACACGCTTTGGGAGTGGGGTGCTGTATATATTCATTTTCAAATAACTCAGCATCCTTCCTTATCTATTTTATCTGGTTAGATTAAAATTTACTGTTGCTATTTTAACTGTTCCCAGAAAACCCTTAGAAGGTTTTAGCTAGAGTGTGTCTATGAATATTCATAGACAGTTAGCTTCTGTATTGGAAACCACACCCACATCTCTGCAGTATCTGCAGCAAGAATAAGGGCGTCCTCTGAGACCCATAGAGCAACATGGAAACTTGACAGCAGCTGCCTGCAGAATGCACATAAGGTTTGCTTGGCTGCATTGATTTTCATAAAAAAGCCTTCTGATTTATGTTTTTACATTATGGAAATGTTTTTAAGCTTTTTGTATCTGCTTTGCATGATTTGCCTAACACAGAACCTCATAAAATTTAAAAAAATTATCTTTTTCTAAAACCAGAGATTAATACGTAGGTTTTTTTTTTGGTTTTTTTTTTTTTTTTTTTTTTTGAGACAAAGTCTTGCTGTGTCGGCCAGGCTGGAGTGCAGTGGCACGATCTCAGCTCAGTGCAACCTCCATCTCCCAGGCTCAAACAATTCTCCTGCCTCAGCCTCCTGAGTAGCTGGAATTACAGGTGTGTGCCACCGCGCCTGGCTAACTTTTGTATTTTTAGTAGAGACGGGGTTTCACCATGTTGGCCAGGTTGGTCTTGAACTCCTGACTTCAGGTAATCCACCCACTTTGGCATCCCAAAGTGCTAGGATTACAGGCGTGAGCCACCACACCTGGCCACCACTGCACCAATATGTAGCTTAAAAAACAAACAAACAAAAAGCAATACATATTCTGTTCCTGTATTTTTGGGGATGTACAGTGAAGCAACATTTTGCATATACACATGGTAGGGAATGTATTGATAGAAAGGAGGTTAAATATATAGACAAACATGCTATGACATGCTATGCATGTCAATGAGTCTCTCATTTTGAATTTGAAATTGCCAGAAGAATAAAAGGCATATGTAAGTGAGTCAATCTATGGGTAAATATTGGAAACTTGCCTAAGATCATTTAGCTAGCTAGCTAGCTAATTTATTAGATGTGTTTTATTGACATGTATCATTTGTGTCTATCTATACTGTGTAGCACATAGGTCAACAGGAACCTTCTTGCCCCTGGGGGAAGTAGGAAGTCCTCCTCACAATTTTTTGTGTGTCAGTTATTGCTTCCTAGTCTCTCATGGCCTCCTCTATCTTATCTTATAAACATAGTCTTTTAATTGTACTAAGTAGCCAAAAGTGGAAATCAATAGCTGTTAGAGAACTGACCCCCTCCACACAATCCCAGGCCAAAGAATCCACAGGTGTAAAGACATCAGTAAACCGTGGAATTACTGAAGTTTTCATTTGGGAAGAGTGTAAATCACAACATAGAACTTCAAATTTTTTTTTTTTTTTTTTGAAATGGAGTCTTGCTCTGTTGCCCAGGCTGGAGTGCAGTGGCTATTTAGCTCACTGCAAGCTCTGCCTCCTGAGTTCACGCTATTCTCCTGCCTCAGCCTCCTGAGTAGCTGGGATTACAGGTACCCACCACCACACCTGGCTAATTTTTTTGTTTTTTTTGTATTTTTAGTAGAGACGGGGTTTCACTGTGTTAGCCAGGATGGTCTCAAGCTCCTGACCTCGTGATCCGCCCGCCTCGGCCTCCGAAAGTGTTCGGATTACAGGCGTGAGCCACTGTGCCCTGCCGAAATATATTTTTTCTAAAGTTCCTGCCAGAGTCTCGCTTTCTGATTTCCCTAAGCATCTAGCCTTCCTGTTGTGTTCTTTTGTCTCTATTTTTGTCTAAAGAACTTCAGTTTTCTTGTTCTCAATTGCAGAGTAATTTAGCAGATTTGCATCTCTCATATTTGCTTATCTAAACCTATCAATGTGCTCTCAAAACAGGGCTTTTCTTATTAACATAATTCATCCTCCTTAGGAACAGTTGGGGTTATATAACATAAGCCTTTTCTTTTTAATTGAACACACAATGGTTTTTCTTACGCATGAGTGCACCTGGGTTCCATTTTTTATCATCTTCTCACACAGTGTTCTTCCTGTGTACGCTCTGCATCTCTAGTGGCTCAAACTCCTGTTTCTATTACAGTGATTTGCAAGTTCCTGTCTCACCTTCTACCTCCACCTGCGTCACAAACCCACACACAGATCTGCATCCCAGACATCTAGACTTGGAGGTCACTTGAGCACCTTAAATTCAACATATTAGAAACAAAACTCTCTATATATCCCACAGGCATCATGTTTTTATTTTATTTCATTTTTCTATACTCTTTATATGTATTAATACTACCACTATCTTCATAAGCACTCAGAAGTCTTACCTTATAATTAACATTGGATTTCTAATGAAAATCTGTCCCCTCTAAATTTGTCATTTCCTTTGCAACCTCATTAGCCTTCCTTGAAACCCTCATGATTATTTTTCTCCTAGACTCTAGAAACCAACAAAGTAGTCTTTTTTATTTGGTCTGTTTCTACTTCAGTCTCCCTCTTCCACTTGTGTCAGAGAAATCTTTCTAAACTATAAATCTGACTTCCACTCCTCTGTTCCTCCTCTAGGGTCAAACCTAAGGACGCAATTAGAGTACAGTGTCCGTCACAATCTGGATCCAGGTGACTACCTGCCTTATTCATTTCCATTCTTCTTCAGGCACCCCATCTGGGTCCAGCCTCTTCTTGCATCTCTCAATGAGCTATCATATTTGTTTTGTATTTCTGAACCTATGTAAGTGTTGTTACCTTTTCCTTGAACGATATTCCTCAATTTTATTTTTCTGATCTGTAAACTCCTACCCATCCATTAAGACCCAAACCAAAAGAATCAACTGCTGTGAAGACTTCCATGACCCCTGTATTTTTCTCTTCTCTTCAACATCAATTCCCTTTCCTCCTTGTGTTTCATAATATGTTCTTTATCCTCTATTAAAGCACATGCTGTATTACATTGTGATGATTAATTCACACTTTGGTCTCTCCACTAGAGTGGGAGTTCTCAGGTCAAAATTTCATTATATTTGAATTTATTTCTTCTATATTTAGCACGGTGCCTACAGCAAGATCAGTGGATGCAAACTGTTGAATTAAATAATGGCCGAGTCTTATTTATGATATTTGGAGACAAATGAACTTCAGAAGGGCTCTTGATAATGACCTTTTGTGTAATAAAGATTCTCTCCTTGACCAGACATTAGCCGGGCTCCTCTGAGTCGCCTTTAAGACTAAGCCTCCTTCTTGGGTTTTATCTTAGGCCTGCTCAGTGCAATTTTAGTCAGAATCCTACTAAGTCACTTCAGCAAGAATCTCTCCAACCTTGATATCCGATCAGCCTCGATAACTCATCAGATTTCTCATTCTCAGCCTTTGGTGCATATATACTTGGCTTACCTTCAGTAAGAATCTTGTTAAGTCAGTTTAGCAAGAATCCCACTACCCTGGATCCTAGCTGTTACCTCCTAGTAATTTTCTTTTCTTTCTTTCTTCTTTTCTTTTTCTTTTGAGACAGATTTTCACTGTGTCACCCAGGCTGTAGTCCTAGCTGTCACTTCCTAGGAATCTTCCTTCCTTCCTTCCTTTGTTTCTCTCCTTCCTTCCTTCTTTCTTCCTTTCTTTCCTTCTTTCCTTCTCCTTCCTTCCTTCCTTTCTTTTCTTTCTTCTCTTTCTCTTTCTCCCTTCCTTCCTTCCTTCCTTCCTCTCTCTCTCTTTCTTTCCTTCTTTCTTTCCTTCTTTCCTTCCTTCCTTCCTTCCTTCCTTCCTTCCTTCCTTCCTTCCTTCCTTCCTTCCTTCCTTTTCTCTCTCTCTCTCTCTCTCTCTCTT
>NW_012119598.1:2535008-2547449 GCF_000951035.1 Colobus angolensis palliatus
TCCTCTCTCTCTCTTTCTTTCCTTCTTTCTTTCCTTCTTTCCTTCCTTCCTTCCTTCCTTCCTTCCTTCCTTCCTTCCTTCCTTCCTTTTCTCTCTCTCTCTCTCTCTCTCTCTCTCTTTCTTTCTTTCTTTCTTTTGACAGATTTTCACCCAGGCTGTAGTGCAGCTGTGCTATCTCAGCTCACTGCAACCTCAGCCTCCTGAGTTCCAGTGATTCTCCTGCCTCAGCCTCCCGAGTAGCTGGGATTACACATGTGCACAATCATGCCTGGTTAATTTTTGCATATTTAGTAGAGACGGGGTTTTGCAATGTTGGCCAGGCTGGTCTTGAACTCCTGGCCTCAAGCCATCTGCCTGCTTTGGCTCCCAAAGTGCTGTGATTACAGGCATGAGACCCTGCACCCAGCCAGTAATTTTCTATCCACTGATTCCCTCACTCCACTCTTTGGCTATAAATCCTTAAAGGTCTGTTTTGTATTCAGAGGTCATCTCTCTCCTCTACTCTAATGGTGTTGATATCTATGGTAATAGTCCTGATTAAAATCTTTCATATCCTTTTAACAAGTATCAGAATAATATTTTCTTTAATATATGCCATATTGTTTCTTATGAAGGTACTCCCTCTGCACATCAGTAAGGTTCTCAGAGACATACTGATTCTTCTAGATCGTTTTAAAAATTCTTTCTATCTAAAATGAATTCTCAACCTGCCTGAATAACTGGTTAACTTGGGCTTAGAGAGTAACTTACGCATGTATCAGAATTTCACTGTCTGTAGTCAGGATAATAGATGATATTTCAGTATCTTGTTGGTACACATGTGTTTATACATAAACAGAAAAGACTGATTTTATAATGAATGCATAAGAGTATGTACATCTAAATAATTATTCATCACTGAGATTCTTGAAATTAGACCAAAACGCTAAAGAAAGAAAATCGCCCAGTGTCTGAGTAATTCTAAGCATTCATTTGTACATTACTTTTTCCCGTTTCTCCAATCAATAGAATGTCCTTGAGCAGCTATCCACTTAGTCCAATGATACTGACACTGACTGAATGCCTCCTCTGGGAACATATAAATTACAATATTTTTAGGATCAATTTTAAGAATTCCTAATAACACTTGGTTTTTCCTTAAGTATTAAATATTTTATGACTACTTCAAGTAAGATATGAATACAGTACCTTTCCTGGGTACTATATTTAAATATTTTTCAGCACCTACTGCTAGGCGCTGTGAATATAGAAGAAAAATGATGAAATCCTTGTCCTCATGGAGCTTATGTTGTTGTGCAAAAGGATGACAATAAACAAGACAACCTAAAATCTGCTAGACAGTGACAAGAACTGTAGAGAGAAACAGCAATGTAGAAGAGAAAGGGCGTGTGTAGAAGATGTAATTTTGTATGGGTTTAATAGTCAAGGTTCTATAGAAAAACTAAATATGTATGAGGAGATTAATTATACAAATCAGTTCATGCATTTATGAAGATGATGACCCATGACTTGCCATCTGTAAGCTGGAGAGCAAGGAAAGCTGGTGGTGTAATTCAGTCCAAGTCTGAAGGCCTGAGAACCAGGGGAGCCCATGGTGTGATTCCCACCCTGAGTCTGAAGGTCTGATAATGAGGGGAGCCCATGGTGTGATTCCCACCCTGAGTCTGAAGGACTGATAATGAGGGGAGCCCCTGGTGTGACTCCTAGCCTGAGTCTAAAGTCTTAAGAACAGGGTGTGTGTTTGGAGGGGGTGCTAGGGTTGTGCTAGTGTAAGTCCTGGAATCTGAAGATGCAGAGACCAAGAACTAAAATTTCTGAGGGCAGGAGAAGATAGATGCTCCAGCTCAAGAAGTGTGTGTTTGCGTGTGTGAGAGAGAGAGAAGGAGGAAGGAAGGGAGGGAGGAAGGGAAGGAGGGAGAAGGAGACAGAGAGTGAATTTTCCCGTCCTCCACCTTTTTGTTCCATCTTGTCTCTCCATGAATTTCATGATGCCCACCTACCTTGGTGAGGAGGGATCTTCTTTACTGGGTATACTGAGTCAAATGCTACTCTCTTCTGGAAATAGACACAACCAGAAATAATGTTTCATCAACTACCTAGGCATCCCTTAACCCAGTCAAGTTGCTACACAAAATTAACCATTGCAATGAGAGTAGATTAAGAACGCCTTTGAAAAGGTTATAATTGAGAATAAAGCTGAAGAGAGAGCAAGAGAAAATTTGCTGGAAGGCAGTCATCCGAGACAGAGGAAACGCGCAGTGCAAAGGTGCGGAGGGCGGATGCCAATGCTTGCTGTATTCCAGGAACAGAAGAGGGCAGTAGTAGAAGAGGAGTAGAGAGGTAGTATTGGGGCCAGGTCAGTGTAAGGCCTCTGACTTTCACGTTGAGTGAGATGGGACCTCTGAGGTTCTGGAGCAGAGAGGTGACATTGCTTATTAACTGTTGAGGAGAATTACTCAAGTTGCTTTTTGAACAATAGACTGTATGAGATGGGCATAAGCAGGAAGAGTAATTAAGAAGTTTTTGCAATAATCCAGGGGGAAAAATGGCAGCAGTTTCCACCAGAGTGATAATCACAGTGGTGATTATGAGTGGAAGAGGCTGGATTGTGAGTGGATTTCAAAAGTAGGTCCCCTGTATTTGCTGATAGAATCAAGGTTGGGTGGAGAAAAAGAGGAGAAATAAAGATGACTCCAAGATGTTTTGCTTAAGCAACATGAAGGATGGGATTGCCATTTACTGAGATGAGAGAGGTGGGGATTTGGGAAGGCTAGAGTTGGGTAGAAAGAATATCAAGAATTTTGCTTTTAAATATGTTAAGAGCTATAACTAGAACTCTCTCCTAGAAAATAAATCTGTTGCTTTTTTTTTTTTCTTGCCAAGACAACAACAGACTTGAAGTTATAGATGTGCCTATGCAGTGGGTTGTATACTTAGATGGCTAGACATTGCAGTGAGTAGTGGGATACTTGCTTCAACGTCTCATGGGCTTGAAGATAGGATTGGAAACTCCCAATGGGACAAGCAGCTTAACTATACTTCACAAAGTTAAGAGAGCCATTCTAATCAGATAATTAAGTCTCAAGACAGTTTGGCTTGGATAGAACTCTACCTCAAGAAAACCTGTATCTTCCCCCTAACATTAAGGCAGATTGCCTTCTCAGTTCCTGTTTTTGTTTTTTTTTTTTCTTTTAACATATGGACATATCACATCTAGCTAAGAGGATTTCTGTGTTTGCTTATAAAGGGTACTAATGTTACCTCAGAAAGGGGTCATAATGTCATCTGTCCCTAAAATTATAGGAAACCACGGAAGTTGAGGTAGATGTGATATCTTTCAGAGCCCTTGCATATTCGATATTTCATTGGATGCCTTTGCATGCAAAAATTCTGTGGAATAGGTAGGACTGCCACAATTATCGTCACTTTTCAGCAAGAAATAAGAATTTTGAAAAACAAAAACAAGATGAACTTAAATCCTAGAAGTGGTAAGTAGAAGCACAAAGTTGCCAAGGTGATTGTATCAGAGCTTCAATTAGGAATGAGATGTGTTAACTTATAGTTTAATATTCTTTCCAACATAGTACACAAATATAATTACTTAGAATTTTACTCTGCATTTCTTAATCTCTTATGTAGATTTTCTCTTGGAACAAGCAGAAATCCCTGCAGGCTAGTTTATGTATGAGTTTGTTGGGAAATAATTCTAGGCTATTGGCAAGTCGAGGAGGGACTTGCTTTTACTGAGTGATCATAAAATATCTTATATAAGCAGTTGGAGACTATCCAGTTCTTTCTGGTTGCAGAGAAACTTGTCCTCCAACTCCTGGAAACAGAAATTTTAGACTCAACCAATGAAGCTTAAGCAAATAGCATTACCTCATCAAAAGAGTGTTTCATTGGCTGTTCGCTTTCCGTGTAGCTTTAAGATAGTTTTTAATACTTTAACCCTTGTGTGTATAAATCTATGTAGTACCGTGTTGGAGCTAACCCTTGATTCTAAAGACTTTTCAATGATATACATATAGCATATGGATAGATTAAAGAAGTGAATGCCATTTATTTCCTTTCAAAACATACAACAATGCTAATAATCAGTTTGACTTATAACAAAAACTTTATTTTCTTTTTGCTGACTCATAATACCTCTATTTGCATACTAAAAAGATATCAGTTCTTGAAAAATATAAAAGAGCAAGGAGAACTATAGACTGATGCTCTACTGTATGTACTAAACCTTGTGACTTCAGAAACATCTATTTCCCATGGATTACACCTCCTTAACCATCTGTCTTTGGTAAACTGGGAGTTAGTGTTGGAGAGGGGAATAGAAATCTATGCATGTGGGAACAAAAAGGATGAATACAGCTAAAGGATTTGAGCAGCATTGGAAGGATCCGTGAATTTAAAATCTCCTATAGCTCACTTTGGGAGGCTGAGGCAGGCAGATCACAAGGTCAGGAGATTGACACCATTCTGGCTAACACGGTGAAACCCTGTCTCTACTAAAAACACAAAAAATTAGCTGGGTGTGGTGGCGGGCACCTGTAGTCCCAGCTACTCAGAAGGCTGAGGCAGGAGAATGGCGTGAACCCGGGAGGCAGAGTATGCAGTGAGCCCAGATCGCGCCACTGCACTCCAGTCTCAGTGACAGAGCAAGAATTTATCTCAAAAAAAAAAAAAAAGAAAGAAAAAAGAAAAAAAATCTCCTATAGTTAACCATGAGCACCTTACTCAATCTTCTCTGGTACAGGAATGTTTTTGCCATTACCTCTCTTTCTAGTCCTGTGAATCCTTTAGGTCATAATAATATCTCATCTCTTCTAGTTAAAGCAGTTCCTATTAGTCTGAGTTCACATTTTTGACTGCTTACATTTTTTCTTCTGTCCTGCTTCTGGACTAATATGGTGACCTATTTACAATATTTATCTTGTGTTGCCAATTAGATTATAAACCCTATGAGGTCAAGATTTAGGAGTTAAAAGTTTTCAGTCTCTCTCAGAACCTAGCACAATATGCATCTGAAGATTGGTTAATAGGCATGATGATTGGAGTCAGACTCCAGAGTAAAGGCCTGAAAATGATCACATTTCTTAATAGCTAACAGGTGAGGACAGCCCAGTCTAAAAAAGAAGGGCAGACAGTGTCTTTTGTTTTTGTTGCAGTTCATAGACTTAGATTCTCAGAGTCTTAAGTTAGCTGAAAGTGCCGTAAGATTGAAAAAGATCTACCTTTGATACCTATCTCTGTCTCTTCCTGTATTGTACATTTTTACAAATTATTTAATTTCCATGAGCTTTAGTTTCCTTGTTGTAAAACGGGGAGAAATGAAACCTAGATCACTGAGCAGTTGTAGGGATGACAGGCAGGTACATGCAGGTACATAGACCCGCCCTCTCTGGCATCTTCTTTACCATCTCTCCTTTACTCCAGATAAGGTTCATTCATCCTAGGTAGTGAGAAAGAAAATGTTGCACTTAGCAGGAATTTTTTAGTATTACTCTCTATCTGTCAAATTGCAATAAAAATAAAGCCAATACGTAGATTTTACAGAATCCACCAGAAGCGTCTGTTTAAAATGACCTAATGCAAGGACAAATACCCCAGTGCCTTTTGTGACTCCCCACTTATTTCTGCCATGGGATACTGAAGCCCTCACTGCACCCTAATTTCCCTCCCAGTTTGTAGCCAATCCCCATCAGAACAGAAAGAAGTTCAGTGACAGCATAGGTCATGAATTAGATTTGTTGTCATTGATCTGCTTCAGCTCTCATGAGCCGCGAGCATCTGAAAGCCACAGGGCTACAGCCTTCACCTTTGCCTCTGAGGTGTAGGCCTCTTTGTTCCTCTTTATCTTGTCTTCCTGCTCAACTTTTCATTTTCATGGTGAGATAAGAGATTTAACCTCAGCTGTGGCTCAGCACTATTAGAATCTAGACATCGTTCTTGTCACTTGTCTTTTCTGAGCTGTGCCATCCATTCAAACTATGGAAACTCATGCCAGGAACCACAGGTTTGACCTGATTGTATGTTATCACTACATACAATGTAAGTCAAATGCCTCAGCCTATTTGGGCATTATTTGGTATCACTGGTTAGCTGATTAACAGACACATCCTTCAAGATTATTTAATTTGTTCACTTTAAACATTTTTCATCTGTTGTTTCATCCGCTTTCAGAGCACATTCTCTACTTCAAATTCTTGCCTAAGCCCTAGGATACAGAGCTAAATATATTAATGTTCATTCCATTGGTTTTGATCTGACCATGCCTCAGCTTCACCTTGAACTGTACTTATCCCAGAGTGACTCATAGGTCAGCCTGAAGTATCCTTAAAAACTACCTCATAGTGTTTTTAAAAATTTTTTCAAATAGAAAATGAAGATGTGTTAATAGATTCAAATGTATATTGAGTATTTTTGATATTTCTTGAAGTCTTTAATTTACCTCAAAGGAAATAAGCAAATGATCTTTTTAAAGTGAAATTATTTACATGAAAAATGAAGATATTGGCCAGGCATGGTGGTTCATGTCTATAATCTCAGCACTTTGGGAGGCTGAGGTGGATGGATCATTTGAGCCCAGGGGCACAAGACAGACCTGGACAACATGGTGAAACCCCATCTCTACTAAAAATGCAAAAATTAGCTTGGCATGGTCATGCACACCTATAGTCCCAGCTACTCAGAAGGCTGAGTTGGGAGTATTGCTTGAGTCCAGGAGGTCGAGGTTGCAGTGAGCCATGATCATGCCACTGCACTCCAGTCTAGGTGACAGAGTGAGACCCTGTCTCAAAAAATAAATAAGCGTTTTTTTGTCTTTCTAGATTATTATTTTGTTAATCTCTTTATTTTTATTGGTTTATTTATTTGAGACAAGTTCTCACTCTGTTGCTCAAGCTGGAGTGCAGTGGTGTGAGCATAGCTCACTGCAGCCTCGATCTTCCAGGCTTAAGGGTTCCTCCCTCCTCTGCCTTTTGAGTAGCTGAGACCACAGGCTCTGCCACCATGCCCTGCCCAAGTAAAAAAAATCTTTAGAAGAATAGTTAAGCAACATACTGTGTTTGTTTAGGGAGAGACAGAGATTGGGACAAAACAATTTTAATGTGGGACTCTGTCTTCTCTATACAAATGCTGTAGTCTTAATAGATGACTGATTTTTTATAGTCCTAATGAAGTTAATGGAAAGAATCAAAACCTTTCCATGTTTTTTTTTTTTTTTTTTTTTGCTTTTACTCTAAAAATCAATACCCAGCTTTCCATCAAATTACAATAAAAATAAAACCAATACGTAGATTTTACAGAATCTGCCAGAAGCATCTGCTTAAAATGACCTAATGCAAGGACAAATACCCCAGAGCCTTTTGTGACTCCCCAAGGCTTGACCTATTAGCATCATACTTGTGTTCTCTAAGCAAAACAAGAACAGGGGATATCAATGGTAGTGTCTTCTCTTTGGTTAGACTTAGGATTAAGCCATATGCTATACCCTGAATTTCAGTGGTCCCATGGAGTCTCTGCCAGGTTGACCTTGGGTATTGTCCATGGAGGTGAGTCCATATCACACCCACAATTTCAACCTGGTACTTGCCTGATTAATTAGTTCCCTTATGAAGCTTTGCTTTAGTGTTCTACCTAGACTCATGGCTAAGATACTGCTGTTTGTGTAGCTTGTTGGTTCATTTGTTTATATAACAATTATTTATTGAACAGCTACAGTGTGCCTGCTGGGTACTGGATTAGCGCAGGATAAGGCTGAGATCCCCTTACCTTCACATAGTTTACAGTCTAGTGAGGTGACAGATAATTAACAAGAAATTGCTATAAAATGTGATGAATGTTTATGGAGGAAGTATAATTCCTAATCCCTAAAGAGGGTAGGCCTAAAGTTCTCAATGAGGAAATTTCCTGGACTCATAGCAACAGTTTCTCTGATTGCCAGGAATGCTACTCCCTTGTCCTTGGATTTTTCCATACTATGCTCTCACTACCTCATTCTGTTCCTCAACACTGACCACTTGGAACACCTTAACTGAGGCCAGTTTCACTGTGCTGAGATCTCCCTGGTCATCTCTGCCGCTGGCCTTTCTAGCAAGGTCAGATTCTTCTAGAATGGCTCTGGTGTGTATGTTTCAGGCCAGCCATTGTGTCTTACTCTCCCTCTCAACTGCATGTTATACAGATCCTATGCAGATCAGTCCTGAAGGCTGCAAAGACCCCTGCAAACATATCTTCATATAAATTTTAACTTGGAACTGACTTTCTCTGTAGCCAAACTGTGTGGTAACTCTTAAGATACAATGCAGTGCTTCTTTAAGGAACTTGGAAATTCTTGCAGAGAGCCTAAATCACTTTAAAGCCACTGACATACTATTTAGTAGCTTAATAAAGGATGAACTTTTATCATGTACAAAATGAAGAAAACAAATATTGATATAAGGATCAGAAAGAAGGGAAGACTTCTAGCTGCAATGCACCATAACATGTAAAGCATTCTTGCAGTTATTTGCTAAGGAATACCCTAGTAGCATAAAAGAAGCCTTGTGTCCACCAGGATGAACTTGCTTACCTAAGAGAGTAAGATCTGTGGCTGGATGACTTTCTGATGTTAACATTGATTCCATGAAACTATTGTACACTAGAAATGCTTAAATATTTCAATAAGATCAATTCATAGAGAAATCTACTATCTGCAAACATTTATTACACAAAAAGCAACTACAAGGAAGCATATCAAGTGATTGGGACTTACAATGATTTGACGTTGGATCATGACCACTGAGGGGCTTACCTATTTTAAAAGACAAGCGGCATATACAGAAAAGAACAACTGTCAGTCCTCAGTTAAGTGTTAAGTAAAGGGTACTGGAAGCGAATAATGGGAACAAATTCACAGGGAGCCAATGCTTGTGTATAATGTAATCCTCATAAAAAGTATGCAAGATTTATATTGGTACCTCCATCTTGCAGATGAAAGACGTGAGACTGAGCTAAGTTCAATCTAATCAAGGTGAAATAGCTATTAACTATCCATATTCAAGTCAATTATACAACAAAATGTGAGGTTTTTCACTCAATTGAAATTTCGATAGTTTGGAAACTATGGGTTTCTTACCATATAATCTACTACCCAAACTGGGAAGCCTTTGAGAGTGAAAGGGGCTATTGTCAATAATTACTCTGAAACAACAGAAGTAAAACAGTAAGGACCTGGGAAAATGGAGAACATAAGATCATCCTACCTATCAGATTTTATTTAAGTTATGTCCCATGGGAAAAAAATAAAGATATAGGAATGATTTAGAGCAGGGTCAAAGGCAAGTGTCTCGATCAATAACTTAGGGCAGGAGCCATCTCTGTGACCTTGAACCCACCAGATTCAGCTATGTTCTTAGACCCATAGTTCTTGAGTCTAATATTCTTTAGCTGCATAGTCATAAACCAACCAGTTATTTGCTTGAAGCTTATAGCAAGTGAATACTGTGTTAATGAACATGAGGTCCCAAGATGGGTCCTCAAATGAACCTGTGAACTTGCTTGGTCACCACTGCCCCTTCTCTGCAGCTAGCTGCCTTATATTTGTTACATCAGTCATAGCAGTGCTCAGGACTCACCAACTGGCCTCGATTTGAATCCTCATCTTTCTCTTAAACGTGTGATATTTGCCAAGTTATGTAACTTGATTTTGCCTGAATTTCTTTATCAATAAAATGTGGAAAATAATAGCATGTGTGTCATAGAACTTGAATTCCAAATGTATTCACAATGTTTAGTATTAGCATTGATTAGAATTATCATTACTTTCTACCACGCAAGGTATTGGATAAGTAGCTCAATATGTATAATCTTCTGATATTTTACAAAGAGTATCGTTAGTAATGGAGTGGTGAGTTTGGAACTGAACATCTTGGGTTAAAGTCCTAACTCCTCCACAGAATGTTCCTGAACAAGTCATGTTACTTCCCTGAGTCTCAGCTTCTCAAGTGTATAAATTGGAGCTAATACCTACCTTCAGAGAGCTTTGCCTATCCCACAAGGTCATTGTAAGCATCAAGATAAGGTATTTTATATTCTGAAAAGTGATATATAAAAGTAAATTATTGTAAGTTTTAATTCTAACATGTTTTATTATAAATGATATAATAAAGTTTGTATGGCCCTTGGCAACTTTCAAATATTTTGGAATAATAATTCCTAGCTCTTGGATCACCTTAGAAATAACTGGTTGATTTATCATTACAGAGTTGGCTCAAGAGCTAAAAATAAAACCACTGTTGTCAATTTTCGTGAAATAAACTGGGTTCAGAGTTGGCTTATGAGACAAAATAATGGCCAGGAGAGCAACTGGCTACAAACGTCTCATTATATCCAAGCCTTTGAGAAAGAGCTAACTGAATCCTCCCAAACGTGTAAACTGAGTCCCAATATTAAAATATATTATAAATGATGAAAACACTGCCAGAGTTAGAACTCGCTGTGCTTGGGAGAGAATGCTGTGCCGCATTGCAGAGAAATACGAATAGCAAGGCTGAAACCAGTTAAAGAAGTCAGTTTTAATTCCCATTTTCTCCCCTATTGAAGGAACCAGAGAAACCAAGAGTACCAGAGTTCAGCAGTGGGCCAGAGGGGTCCCCAGGGCAATTTCCAGGGAAAGATCATAAATCAGGCGCAAGAAAAAGGCCTCTACTATATGCAGTTGCTATAAAAATCAGATTAAATGTGGAAGTTTCCAAGTGAAAATCTTGTTAAAACAAACAACCAAAACATGTAATTTTCATGGAAAAGTCTGTATTTCAACAGGGCATAGTGAGATTAATATTCACTACACTTGAAAAAAGATGCAAGCACTTTCATCTACATGCCCAGAGCTGGTGTGGAATCAGGATGCTTGATGCTGTAATGCCAATCCCCTATTCATTATTCACATCAAGTAAGACAATCTCATTGTCCAGTTAGAGGAACCGGACTGAGTTAACTTCCCTAAGCTCACAAGCTGGCTGTTTTCAGGCTTGTTCTTTCTCACTAGTAAACTCCACCATCATTCAAGTATATCAAGTAGAGAAATTTCGTAAAATGCACTTAAAACTTAAGTGGTAGAAAGAGCTCATGGTTGCCTAGCAACAGGGCTTCCAGAGGTAAGCAGAGTGACAAGCTGCAGAGATCTCTAGAGAAAAGAGGAAACCTGGCTTCTTGCTGCAGCTTTTTCTGGGTATATTAAGTGGGAAAAGCATTTCAGCAGTTGGAGGGATGCCCCTATAAAATGACGTGCTTGAACTAGATGATCACTGGAGTTCCTTTCACTGTTTTATTTATGATTAGACACACCGTCAAGTTATTCGAGTCTTAGCCTCTGAGACATGACACCTGGGTTATAGATCCTGATGTTATCAGTGAATACAACTTCTTCGGTCATTCCCAATAAGTTCTAGACTTGTCTAATTCTTTATGTAAAATACCACCCTCTCATTATATGATTCTTTTGCATGATTTACTTAAAGAACACACATTTCTAGTGTACTAACTGTGTACAAGGCATGGTGCTTATGTTAAGGGACTTAACGTGAGTAAATCACAAACTCCATCCTCTAGGGGCTTGTAAACTTGCAGAGGATAGGAAAATGTACATAGAGATTTATGAAACAGGGAGTAGCCTTAGAGGGCACCTAGCAGAAAGTCTTTTTGTTGACTCCCAAGGCTCTGTAGTGATCTGGAAGGCTTTCATTATAGGATGTAGTTTATATTGTAGTAAGTCCTGAAAATTTGCAGCCATCTTCCATATTTTGACATAATAAAAAAGATCGGGCACAGTGGCTCACACCTGTAATGTTAGCACTTTGGGAGGCCAAGCTGGGCGGATCATAAAGTCAGGATTTCAAGACCAGCCTGGACAGCATGGTGAAACCTCGTCTCTACTAAAAATACAAAAATTAGCCGGGCATGGTGGTGCATGCCTGTAGTCCCAGCTGCTCGGGAGGTCAAGGCAGGAGAATTGCTTGAACCCAAGAGGCAGAGGTTGCAGTGAGCCCAGATCACACCACTGCACTCCAGCCTGGGCAACAGTTGAGCAAGACTCTGTCTCAAAAAAAAGAAAAGAAAAAACAAAAAATTGAAGCTAAATGACTTGCCTCAAATCACACACTTAGTAAGCAACAAAGGTAGGATTCAAACTACTGCTTTCTCATTCTACATTTAGTATTTGTTTTGAAATCAGGCCCTTGATAAAAGGGGAACATTGATAAACACATATAAAAGATATAAAAATAAAGTGGTGATGGTCCTTGAAAGGAGGGAGAAATTGTACCTGGAAGGAATGAGGAAAAAAAACTTTTATCAAAGAGGTAACATTTGAATTAGACATTGTGGGATATGTAGAATTAGGTCTCTGAAGATAGGAGGATGCAAATCTATGGCAGAGGGCCAATTATGAAAAAAAGAAACAAA
>NW_012119598.1:2548030-2587483 GCF_000951035.1 Colobus angolensis palliatus
GTAGCAAAAAGAATGATAATTATCAGGGAGGGGAAGAGAGAATGGACTCAACAGATTGCAGAGGCAGAAATAATAGTATTGTGGAGACACACTGTCAAGGTTGAGGAAGTGTTCAAGTGGTCCCGTGTAGCAATTGTGCTTGACAGCAGGGTAGGAATCTCAGGGCTACAGCTATAGACTTTGGCATCATCTGCCCACAGAATAATATTGGTAGAATGAGGGTGGATAAATAACCAAGGGGAAGATTAGGTACTATTTATAAGTCTGTAGCCCCAAAATTAAATAGCAGGAACCTTAACTGCAGGAGGTCATATTTTTATCTTTAATAATGTTATAATGAGAATACATAGTCAGAAAAGTGCACAGAAAAGTGAATGTGAAAATGTCTGTCTTTTTACTGAGAGACTGCAATGAAACATTATCTACATCCTGGGATGCCTCAAGTTCTTCTTTTGTCAAGTTATAGCAGTTGGATGACAATTTCCAGGACTCACTGTAATATAAACTCTATCATAAAATAAAAGCCTTCCAGATCTCTAGGGAGCCTTAGAAGTCAAAGGAAAGGCTCTCTGCTTGCTGCCCCCTAAGGTGCTACTTCCAGTTTCATAAACCTCTATGTACATTTTCCTCTTCTCTGCAGGGCTGCTAGCTCCTAGAAGATGGAGTTTGTGATTTACTCATGTTTACTTCCTAACTCTTGTTCTCTGTGTCTTCTCTTCTGTTTCCCAGAGGTAGTCACTATAGCCACTTAGTTTTGTCTGTTTTTGCCCTTTATATAGACACAACCCCTGAGAATATATCCTTTTGTGTTTGGCTTTTTCTGCTCAGTTATGCCTACAAAACTTATCTATAATGTTGCATGTATTGATAAATTATGTTTATTTATTATTGTGTAGTACTCTATTGTATGAATATCCATGATTTATTCATACATTGTTAAATGATTTGAAATAAAAAATAATCCTGCAATGACATTTTTGTGCGTGTGTACATGTATTTCTATTGTGAGTAATTCTGGGAATATTATTTTTGTGTATGTGCATGTGTGTGTGTGTGTGTGTGTGTCTGTGAGTACGTGATTCTAATTTTTAATGAAGTAGGATCGCGTTAGGCCCTTCTATGGGTCATGATGAACTAACCATCTGTAGCTGCTCAGTGAGGACATGAGTGAGTAGACATAAGCCAGGCCAGAACTAACAAACCCAAATGTGGTGCTATCTCTGAGAGCTTAAATAAGAATGAGAGTATCCACAAGTAGCATTAATTATTTCTTGATTTGAGCTGTCAGTTTACAGAGGAGTCTGATCTAAAGAGTGGTGCAGAAGAAAGAACTTCGATATGGTGGACATATGACTGGTAAGTAGAAATCAATGTCATGGTTTCAGGTAGTCCATGTGGTTTTGAACAAAATAAAAACCAACATATGAAATAGAGAAAAGTGGTCCAGTCCCCAAAGCAAATAACAATGGGGGTAAAGTTGTATGTCAGGGTCCTCTCTATTTCAGTTCCAATTTCCAATGCTATCAGGAAACTGGATTACAAATGGAGTGCAATTCAGGAAACAGGCAGAAGCCCAGGTATGCGGTCTGGAAACTCATGGTAGAGGTTAATGCAAGACTGCAAATCATTGACAAGCAGATGTCTATGAATCACTGCAGAACAAACCATGGGCTGGTTGAAGCATGACCAATTCTTGACCCTATCCAAGGGTGGCTACCAGTGTCCTTATGGTATCCTTTGGTTTAATCTAAATTGGCTCAGAGCTGAGTCTTTACAGGATAGACTTAAGAGCTATAGTCCAGCCTGGAAGAATGGAGCAGGAATTAGCTCATAATTACGATACCCTAAGATGTTTCAAACTTATGTATTCAAAGAAAGATCATTCTAAACAGATTACCTATGCATTTTAAAGGCAAAAATAGGAAATTTATTGCCTTATTCTTTTGGAAACAATTTCCTTTGCTCAGTGGAATGTGAAAGTAAGAAAGACAAACCTCTAAGCTATGTGTAGGCTATAGGATCAGAAAGTTGCTTCCCTAGTGGAACTGCAATGGGAACTCAAGGGGAGGGAGTGTGGGCAAATTAAAGGCCTCAAAGCGGAAGCTTATGATACACATGTTATGCCTAGGTTCTTCTAGTAAAAAATGCTGCACACTGTAATACTGAATTCGAACAAGGAAATTAAGTAACATACCTGCCCTTCTGTTCCTTTTTGCAGTTGTGAGAAAATGCATTCTATTTCCAGATTCCTAAGCTAATGAGTAATGCATTGTGTTTTACAAAGGAGCCTCCTTGAAATGCATTGATTGGTTTGTATTCTAGGACATGAGAGCAACTTGGGAGATCTGGGGATGTGTAAAATGTTTCTTCTTGCTCCTTGATTGTGAATCTTTACCTTCACTTTCCCCTGCTCTTCACTGGGCAATTTCAGTATTCATAAATTATTTTAATAGAATATTGTCGATAAGGGAATAAACAGGAAATCATAGAGTTAATAAAGATCTTTTTAACAAGGTCAAATTTAATAACATGTACTTGTGTTTTCTATATGCCAGGCTCTGCCCTAATTGCTTTACTTATATTTACTCAGCTAATTATTATAACAATCTTATGATGTAGGTACCATTATTACAATGTACCCTTGATGAAAGTGAGGCACAGAATGGTTATGGAACTTAACTGGGTTTACATGTATAAGTAGTGTAGTGAAGAGTCAGATACAGGTTTTCTGGGTCCAACCTATGCACTTAACCACCATTCTATGCTGCCTTTTAATTATGTGTGAGCACCACAGGCAATAAGAAGACCAAACCCTAATTTATTCAGCAGACCTAACCTTAGTGTCATCTATGAATTACATAATGCTGTGATCTAAGTGTGGTAAATATGACCAAAACATGTTGTCACTAGAATTGATAGATATATGCTTCAAACTACAGATGTGAAAATAGGCACTTGAGTTCAAATTTTATGTCCAATATTTTCAAAGAATCAGAGCAGAGCTAGGAGCAAATCTATGGTTCTTTCAGCGCCTGGCTTAAACTTTAACTGTAGCCTCGTAGATTTTAACCACAATATTTTACAGAAGAACTTCTTCCTGCAACTCTCTCATATCTGCTGGTAAAATTCCTTTGTTGGGATTTCATTTCTTGTTCTTATTCTGCTCACAGTCTAACTGAGTTTCCACTGACTATTTATTTCTGTAGCTGGGGTTAAATGAGTAAATGCCTATATTTTAGATACACCTTTTAGCACCTTGGCTTTGCTTATATGTACCATTCCCAAATATTGAGTTTTGGGAGCTGCAAGATTGGAGTTGTAAGGAAATTGGTGCTGCTTGCTAGAGGTCACTGCAGTGTAAATCAGACTAACATTTATGCCGTGTTTATGCATAGTCACACAACATAATCAATGAAGCCGAAGGAAATGAATATGAAAGCAGTCATTGTGTTGGCCACTGTACAAAAGTGTTGTAACACCATGACACTAGCACCTACCCCGCTGAACCCCAGTAGATTTTTATTACATTACATAATACTGGGTGACTTAAGGCCAAGCGTTCATTAGGTTGCATGGAGGCATTGACATTTCAGTGTGGTAATGAGTCTTCCACAAATCACAAACATCAGTGTCTGTGACTTTCACATCAATCTTGGTAATGTTTTTCACTTAGCTCTGTAAAAGAGACGCCTGGTACTTTATTTATTTTTATTTTACTTTTTTTAGACAGGGTCTCATTCTATCACCCAGACTGGAGGGCAGTGACGTAATGTCAGCTCACTGCAGCTTCAAACTCCCAGTTTCAAATGATCCTCCCACCTCAGTCTCCTGAGTATATGACATCACAGGGAAGAGCCACCATGCTCAGCTTATTTATTTATTTATTTATTTATAGATACGAGGTTTGCTATGTTGCCCAGACTGGTCTCAAACTCCTGGGCTCAAGCAATCTGCTTGCCCAAGCCTCCCAAAGTGCTGGGATTACAGCCAGGAGCCACCGCATCTGGCCGAGACCTGGTATTTTAGACAATAGCTCCCAGTGGCCCTGAGGAGTCTACAACAATTCTGGAGCTGAGATGGATGGGTTTACCAACCTAGGACATGGACAAAACCCAGGAAACTTTAAAAGCTGTAATTCATCCCGGCCTCTGAGGCCATAGAATGACAAAGTCAGTTCTGTTCAGGCCACTACTCCTTGCCAAAACAAACAAAACAAAACAAAACAAAACAAAAAAAACACTATGACTTGCAAAGTCACTTATAAAGATTTTCTCATTGATCAAACAAAAAATTATGGAACAGTTGGGGAATACAAAATGTCGTATCAGTTGAAACATGGTTCTGTTAATTTGAAAGCCTGAAATATACACATATATTTACACTATACGAAAACAAATATTGCTTTTGCTTAATTTCAGGGCAGAGTTGGAGATTTCACTGAGTAACCTGGTACAGTGTAAGCAGCACGAATTTAGGTTCAGAGAAACCAAAGTTTCTCACACACCACATACACACTCGTCATGATTTGTGAGGGCTGAATGAGATAACTTAGGCAAAGTACCCAGCAGAATTTCTCTCCTGCAGTTTCCATAAGGTTTTCTATATAAATCACTAGAGGAGATCATGTTCAATACAAGAAACAGACTAAGGTGGCCCATCCCAGTAGAGGTGCCACAAAGAGAAAACCCTGTTTGTGTCATTTTTTCTCATTCGAGTTCCCTGCTGGGAATAAATTTCCATGTGGACTCATAATAGTGTTTAATGAATAGATAGAACACATTTTGAACCTCATGCCATAATGGGTCACTGTGAGTTTATTGATAATGGAAAAATTACATTGGAGAAGATATTGCTGTGGGTCAGATGTGGCTTGTTCCTGCCAAAGCTCATGTTGAAATTTTATTCCCAATGTGGCAGTGTTGGGAGGTGGAGCTTAGTGGGAGGTGGTTGGGTCACAGGGATGGATCCCTTATGAGTAGATTAATACCATCTAGGGAAGCGAGTTCTCCCTCTTGCAGGATTGGATTAGTTAGCAAAAACCAGATTGTTCTTTCTTGTGTTTGGTCTCTTTACACATTTCCCTTCTCTTCCCCATCCCCTCTTTCTACCATGAGTTGAAGCGGCAAGAAACCCTCACCAGATGGGCTGCCTGATTTTGGAATTCCCAACCTCCAGAAGTGTTATCCAAACAAACTTCTTTTGTTAATAAATTACCCAGTCCCAGATATTCTATCATAGCAGCACAAAACAGAGTAAGACAGGTATCCAGATAATATGTTGTAGCAGAAGTAACACCAGACAGGTTCTAGGTATTTAGGAATCTAGTTTCATCTGGCAGCTAGCTAGCAAGTCATCCAGTTTCTCTGAGTGTCAGTTTCCACACCTGAAATACGAGAAAAATGGTCCAATGACCATTACTACCCTGAACCACTCTTTGAATCTGTGAAGTGAAATTCCTTTATGAAAGCATGAGTTCTGCAGCTCAGCAAATGGACCAACTGCTATGGAAGATTTAGAAGGTTTTAGAGGAGTCAAAAAACCTTTCTCTATTATTTCCCAAATGTGGGTTTAGCTTAAGGAGTTTCTGGAGCACTGGCTGATAGCAAAGCAGTGGCTCCATCACTGAGGAGAAAAGTGCTAATGAGTTTATTCCAAATAGGAATATTGCCTGCAATGCAGCAGTATTTTTCTAACAGTGTCATTAATGAAGCTATTCAGTATCTTGAGGGTTTTACAACAATGTCATATGAATTTGATAGCATTTCATTTGGAATGTTTTATATAACACTCGTGCATTTTAATAAGCATAATGGGTAATTAAGATGGCACAATATATTTATTATTCTCTCCTAATACCCCTGTGAATCCAAATGGATTAACACATGTATTGCTTTGCATTTTACCCTCTCCCACATTAAGGAGATTTTTCTAGGTCAGGGACTGTGTGTCACTTTTCTCCTTACACCCAGCACATAGCATTTTGCTTAAACTATTATTTATTTGGCAAATAAGATCAAGAATCAATATTGGGTCACAAAGATCTGAGGAAGTACTGATTTGGGAGTTAACAGACATTCAGTTCAATGACAATCTACCAGGAAGTTTAAATTTAGAAAATGTAGAATTCAGGCCCTATCAGATCCAGGTAAGTAATTTTCACCTATCTGAGCTTGCATGTCCTCCTTGTCAAATAAGAGGATAGAACAACATAATTGTAAAGGTATCTTTCCGCTCTAAATTTGGTGTTTTCATGCTACATACATATTGTATTTAGAAACTACACATATTCAAGGAATATTAAAATGTCCTTTCTCCTCAAAAATATAAAATGACTGTCCAGTGCCCAGATAAATTTCAGTTCCTTAAATCTGGCATTCCATTCCTTCGTCAGAATATACAATTTATTACATTTGACATGACACATTCTACAAGGTTACTTTCAACATACAATATTCACTACAGAATATACAACTTTAGAAGATCACAATTGTCCATTCACTTTATTTTAAACTTCTCAAGTGAGGGATTGTAGTTTTTATTTTCATTCTCACTGATGCCCTCCATATAAGAGGTGCTGAAATATATGAAAGTATGGATGAATAAATGATATCAAAGCTTATCTTCCTTCAAACACACACAGTGAATGAATAAAACAATGAGTAAAACCAGTTAGAAAAGAGGAAAGGACTATAGAGGGCATCTCCTTTAGCTATAGGCTTGATTTAATTCAGAGAGACTTAGCTCAGCAGTATGACTGTTGAAAATTCTTAGAGTAAAACAGATCAATTGGGATGACCACATATATATTCAAATAAATGATTTCTGTCAGTTATACCAGGCAAGTAACATGTGAAAGGTATTGATTATGAAGACTGAGTGTCCTAATTTATAATCTTTTTGTGTGATTTTGAGCAAACTACTAAACATCCATAGACTTAATAAAGTTGTTACTAAATAAGGAAATGCACAGAATATCACATAACCTTTTTAAAAAATATTCTAAATATGCTAGCTTTCCATTTTCCTCCAAAGATTTTGTATTTCTTACAGTTGTCCATAAGAGAAAAAGAAAGTATCATATGCAGAAAATTTAGATAATCAGGAAGTATAGACCACTTTATGACCTGTAATCTTATTGGAGTCTTTGTCAGAGGAACTTTGTAGCCATTTCTGATCCTTTTCATCCCTTTGCCCTTTTTCTACATTATTGCTTCTTTTAGACTACATTTAAAACCATGTGCCATCACAGAGGTAGCCTGGGCCTAAAGAATTACTATCTACTCACTTTTCAAGAAATAGGAATTAAGGAAACTTTCTTGTATGGAAACTACTTCTGGGTGAGTTTCTGAACATTTTGTCAGCTTTGCAATTTCCAAGTGCAGAGCTGTGTTGAAGGCTTATTTATCTGTCATCTCTCTTCTACTGAGCGGAGCTTTAGCAAAGTGCCATAATTCTTTGTAAGGCTCTCTTAACTAAAGATTTAAAGATTTCCACAGCTGCCATTATGAAAGAATGAGCTTGGCTTTTACTGGTTTCTACATTGTCCAGAAAGTTTAAAAGGGCGATTTTGAAGATAGCACTACCAGGGCTCCAAGATCTCATTAATTAACCAAAACTACTACAACAGAATTCCTTCCAGTGGCCTGTCACTTGTCTCTTCAGGTTGATTTTATACCTTCAATGTCTTCCTTTTGCTGATTACATCAAATGTAAATACTTCTATGTAACTTTCAAGATCCACCTTCGAGTGGCTTTCTCTACCCATCTGACTTCATCTTCCATTGCTCCCTAAACCCCACTCCCCTCAATGTATTAATGTCCTACCTCATTATCTTTGCACAAATGTTACCTTTCCCTGAAATACTCTCTAAACTTCTTAATCCTTTTTATTTGTCAAGGTCAATTTCATCTTGTCTATCTTTTCTGATTTGTCCAACCTTTGTAATTATGTTTCTTACTCCTCTTGGCTTCTATTATTGGAACTGAGAACGTTCTGCTTGGACAAGCTAATGCTCTGTAAGCCAAGCCTTCCCAACTCATGCTCCCATCAGCCGAGCCTCTTTGTATCCAGAGGCAGGCAATGCAATTTTTGTTTTATGTCTGGGAGGAATGTTGTGATCATGAGCAGGGTTTATGAAGAGGATAGAGGATGGGAAGAATAACTTGATTCCTCATTTTTATTTTTTTTTTTTGCCTCTTTTCAAAGATTATAGGGAATTGAGTTTTATGAGATTTGGCATAACTACTTGACTTATCTGGATATAAGCTTATCTGCTTTGGGCTCCATATAATTGCATGTGACACCAACTGGGAAAAGAGGACGAATATTCTCCTTCCCCTCCCTTGGCATGAAACGCAGCAGAATTTTGACATTGTGACATTCAGAGTCCAGGTAGGTCCCAAGTGCTGCACTTGAATGGGGGATAATTGATAAGTGTGAATGAGAGGAGTAGCAGGAAGAGGATGATGTCCCATTTTGCAAAAAGGTATACTTAGAGTTTCAGGAAAATCAAAAAGGATGATGAAGAACCCCAACACTATCAACAGCAGCTAGCCCTTACCACCCTCACCCTAAAGGGCAAAGGGAGTGAACTGTTGCTGGAAGAGAAAGGTGTGAGGGAGTTGCTGTTAGGGACAAGGCCACTTGACAAGTGTTGTGGACTTTAATAGAGTAGCACAGCAACTTCCCAAGCCATAGCCCTGTGCACAAGGAGTTGGGAGAATGCAAAGCCCAATCCCAGTCTTTCCTTTCCAAACTTCAGCCTATTGTGTCTCCTGTTGGACAAACTCCAAAGGAAGCCACAGAAAGGAAATGCTCATTGCTGTCGTCCACAGCATTCTTGAGGATGAAAAAAGGGTGTAAAGTGAGTCTGAGAATCACCTAGGAGGCATCCTGATGATTGAAAGTTTTGAATGATCTGGAGAAGGGGTGTGCACAGTGCTGGGATGAGACAGCAGAAAGGAGCAAGCTTGAGCCTGGGTGGACAAACAGCATAAACTTGCATGACTGCAGCCAATTCTGTGATTTGTTGGATATATGTGAGAATCCCTGTAGGACTCCCAGAACTATTATAAATTGAGGAAATTTAAATGAGAGAATAATACCTACCAGTGAAGCTTATGGGGAGGTTTAATAATGGTCCAGGAACATGCCACCTAGTATGTGTCAGAACTGAGAAGTCTAACTTGGGTGGTTTCACTGCAGAGCCAGCAGTTTTAATGATTTCACTCCTCTACCTCTATTTTGAAGTCACAGTGTAGGGAGACCTGGGATATTCACGTTATATAACACTTTATATACTGTGCACTAACATCCAGCTTTGAATGACATACTTTGTATTATTTATAGGTAGATCTTATTTTCAAAATCCAAATAGAAGAATAAAAACTGCTTATCTTTTTTATCATGAGAAATAACAATGAAATTCTAAGCCTCCCAACTGACTGAACAGATCCCTTCTTGGCCAAGGGGACCTCAGAGAAACCCTGAAAACTGAATTCTCAGGCATGATGAGATGGAAGGTTAGATGTGCCTCGTTATACCCCTTCCTTTGCAAACTGCTATTAAGCTTTCTTCCCTAAGGGAAAAACAGAAACCAACCCTTTCAAAAGACTCTACCAATAGTGTCAACCAACTGCTGGACACTGGTCCACCCTTTTGCAGTTTCAACAAAACAACCAACCACATTCCTTTTGATAAGAGTCCACCAACCATGGAGTGGCTCTGGCCAGTCTACAAAGAATGTGTAATGAGGGTTTTCATGTTCTCTGCTTCACCTTTTGCCATTAGAGGGCTGAAAACTCCACCCTGAGGTCATGCGCTTGCAGCCATTTATACTCATGAAGGGACATGAAACTCAACTGTGCATGCACACATTTCTCTTTTCATAAATATACATGGCTACCACAGCTTACCAACTATATATATTTGGCCACCCAGCTCAGCATAAATTCCTATTCCCTTTGCCCCTCCCTTGAGGTGTCTGTTTTTGGCTTCTGACCAGAGGCTACGCTTCCCAGTCTGTCAGAATGGTCACCCTGTAGGCTGCAACCCTTTATGAGAAATAAAGTTCTCTTTTCCAAATTGATAAGCCTCATTATTTTAACATTAACAAAAGTTATCATGTATATGTAGTAGTATTTCTGAGGGCTGAACACATAGTAGGTGCCAATTAAATATTTGTCGATGGCTTAGTAGCCTTTGAAAGCTAAATTTTATAAAATTTAGTTATGTATAAATAAAAACAACTATCTGGCTATGGCTATTTTACCCCCATAGAACTTCTAATGAATGACACAGACAATGACAATAAGTATCCATGCTTGAAGCTACTTTCTGTGTATCTCAATTTCCATGTGTTCATACATTTAACATGGGGAAGAACAACTGTTACAATTTCTATATATGGCATATATTCTCTCACTGGTAAGGATGTTAGAATGTCATGAACAGGAATTACAATTACTTTGAGACTTTTTATGTAAAGTGAATTGAAGGGAAAGATCACCAAAGCAAGAATCAATGCTTTGAGATATATATACAGCAGATCTAGTACCATGTTCTATAAATGAGTGCTTACTGCATAGCACAGTATTATAGAAGGAGAAATGGCTTCTCATTCACAATCAAGTGATGAAAAGTGAGAAAATAAAACAAGCCGAAAATTTCCCCACAATTGGATATAGAGAGCTTTCTACTTAGTATAGTGTTCTTCCAACTTTTTCTTTAAACTAGGATTTTACTCTGGTGCTTAATATTCAATACAGAAGACACATTTAAGTAGGCTTCATCAGGTATCTTCATCCTAAGCGCATCCTCTCCAATAATACACAGCTGTTTTGAAAACTCCAAGTTGATTTTTTACTTATAGGAGTGGTGGGCAGTGGGGTTGGCAATGCCCTTCATGATCCACATTCTGTGTTAGAGGAAGAGTATGTGATGCCCTTGTTATGGAAGGAGAGCCTGTGTTATGGTTCCGCATCTGTTTTAAGATCTCAGATGAGCCATTTGCTGCTCTAAGAATGAGGACGGCAAGTCAGGTGTCTCACGTTTCTATCTTAAAAATAATGATTTATTTGTAGATTACTACAGGTAGTCCCCATTGATTTTAACTAGTAAATCATGCAACTTTGTAAAAAGAAATTTAACATCTCTGCCTCTTTCATTTTCCATTTCCCACAATGACCCATGTTTAGAGCCTGGAAAATAGTGTTTCACAATGGCTTTCAGGTTCAAACACACAAACTCACATATAGGGCTAGATCGTGCTGTGCACCTAGTTTGTTTAAGGTTAATGCGTGCCACTTACCATGGGATTGTTTTCTTGCACATATTAGTCCTTCTTCCTAAGCTGGTATAAGTTCCTGAGGACAAAAATGATTTAGAGTATCTTTTCTGCTTCCTTTCAGGTAAATATGATCCCATCTCCTAAGCCAATTCAAACTCACTTAATGCCAAGGTGTACTGCTGACCCTGTCTTGACATGACCTTTTCAATCATACTCTGAGGACCTATTATAAATCCTAATATTTCTGTGGCTATCATTGACTTTCATAAAAAAAAAAAAAAAGCTAAACTAAAACTAAACACCACTTGTGTTTCTTTTATTTCTAATGTCTTGCCAAAATGCAAATTTCGCAAGGAGAAACTTTGCACCTCTTGTAATGGGGGAAAAACTATACATTTCACATGTATAAGTAGGAAATTTGACTGTGAAAAAGGGAAAGATTTTAACAAATGAATGCAAGTATTAATATCACTAGCTTAGTGAAGTTTTAAATTTTTCTTGCGGCATAACTATTCTAAAAACCGTTTTCCACTTCTCTTATACATATGCACAGCCTCTGAATACACTCATAAAAATTATTATCTTAGTGACTAAAGGAAAATTGCATTCTCATATTCTAAGTACTGCAATGTAATGCAAGCCATTCTAATCATTGGTTCTAATTAAAATAGTAAATCTCTTTTAAAAATCCTTGTGTTCTTGTTAAAGCCTTGATTTTAACACTCCTGTCTTAACAGTGCTCCTTAAAGCAAAGAACTGCGCCCATTACCTAGAAGAAATGAACCCTCAGTGCTAGGCGTTTTAGTCAAAGGCAGGGTGCAGATATTTTGTCAAGTGAGTCAGATACTGGTGATGCTGTCATCCAATGATGCTGTCTCATCAACACAACAAAGAGCTTTGTCCTGATCACTTGCAGACTGGCAATCTCATCTATTTCATCTATTTGGAGGGCTCATAGAGGCCATGGATTGAATTTCAAAATTCAATCCTTTGTGTGTTTGGGTGTTTAGGTATACATGTATTGGTTTTAAATTTGAGGCCTCCCATCGTACGACAGACCAAAGTCATTTTTTTGACCCATCCTTTTTAAATGGAAGAACTCACTTATGCAAACGTATATGGAGAATTTGTACAAGCCTAGTGGCAGACATCGGCTCTCATGTCTGGAATTATTCCAGGCCACTTCTTATTTACTTCCCTCATTTCAGCCAGTTCTCACCAAATTGCCCAGCTCTCCAATTCCAGTTGATCTCAATATGTGGACTCTTGACGCTTCCTCTATTGCAGTTTTAAGGGCCCACTTGGCACATGCCTCTCTGGCTCAGCCTCAACTTTTCTCTCAGTCACAATTTCATGTTGTCCTTCTGGCACTAAGTAGAGATGACAAAGGGACAGTCCTGGTCCTCCCTGGACTTCTGTGTCAACCTTGTGGACATCCTCCCTCATTCTGCCCTGTATGAATTCCCCAATGGGGAAGTCAACTTGAAATTTTAAAAAAACTATATCTATGTTATCTATCTATCTATCTACCTATCTATCTACACATCCATAAGCACCAATATATATATAGGAGATATAATATTAGATATTTTGATCTTTATACATTGAAGACCAAAAAAATTGCATCTCTTGGTATTTCAACCAGAAAATAAAATTATTAAGTTTTTAGCAAAATTGTCTAAGTTATTTACTCATTTGTATGAACCAGAAGTCGAATGTCTTAATAGCTCACTGTATCTTGTGATGGACAGCTACCTTATCTTCTTTGAAAATATTTTTTTCATAAAATGTACACATAGTTTAAAATATCAAATAATATCCAAAGATTTATAATGAAATACAGGAGCTTCTGCCCCGTATGTTACCACTTCTGATGCTCATTTGTTATATACTAGATATTCCATACTTTCCTATTCCCACTACCAGCTACCTCTGTATTTCTAAGTAAGTTACTTCTATTTCCATTTGTACCTTTGTCGGTTTTAGGAATTATATGCTGTCTTGCAACAAAGAAAGTGCAGTCTGATGAGCAGTTTCCTTCAACTCTTGAAGCCTTTGCTCCATTTTCTTCTAACTTCCCAAGCTGCATTAAGAAATATAATGCCATCCTATTCGTAATTCCTTTTTTATAACCTGTATTTTCTCTTGGAGGTATTGGATTCTTCACTTTAAACCCTATGATTGACATTTTACTATGACTTTTAAGAAGAGTATTTTTACCTGGAAACTGACATGCTCTAGTTTTGAAAACATTTTTTCTTTTCTTTTTCATCTCTTTTTAACGTTACTGGAACATATATATCCATCATTACTTGAATAATGTCAATCCCTTGTATCATCACTTCAGTTAGATATGTTACATCTTTTCACTTTCTCTGACATCTTTCCTAGTCTTTTATTTTTCAAGTATATTTGTTTTCAACTATATACTGTGTTTTGGAATAACTTCTTTAGAATTGTCATAAAACTAACTAATTGTCTCTTTAGTTATGTTCAAAATACTGTTCAACACATCGATTGCATTTTAAATTTCAACTACGTTATGTGTGTTTTACATTAAACAGACTACTTTTATTTACTATTTCTATTTTTCTGGTCACCCCATAACTTCTTAAATACAATGAATGTACTTATTTTATATTTTGAGTCTATCCCAAAATTGATTATATCTGAGAGGCTTTTTTTTTTTTTGATGGAGTTTCACTGTTGTCACCCAGGCCGGAGTGCAATGGTGCGAACTTGGCTCACTGCAACCTCCACCCGCAGGCTCAAGCAATCCTTCTGCCTCCTGAGTAACTGGGACTACAGGCAAGCACCACCACGCCCAGCTAATTTTTGTACTTTTAGTAGAGATGGGGTTTCATCATGTTGGTCAGGCTGGTCTCAAACTCCTGATCTCAGATGATCCATCTGCCTGGGCCTCCCAAACTGCTGGGATTACAGGTGTGAGCCACCACATCTGGCCATATTTGTGAGTCTTAACATTGTTGTTTACTTTTTCTACTGACCCTTGTTCTGGATGACTTAGTTCCAGTTCCATTCTGTGATTTTCTAAAACAATCTCATGTTCACAGGAACCTTATTGTGAGATGACACATTGAGGTTGTGATTAAAGTGGTTTGTATTTAGCTTACATTTCTGGATTTATGTTTCTCATTGTTTCTGGACTCTGAGAATAACCTTTACTTTCTTATCAAAACAGCAATCCATTGAAAAGTGAAAAAAAAATTCCAGAACTTTTCAGAACTTTCTGGTGTTTTGTACCAGGTATATTTCTTTAGCTTTCTTGTTCACTATTTTGCCAGCTAGGGAAGCTACAATTCAACTTCACTCTTTACTTGTATCCAACCAGGCATTAACTAGAGAAACAAGGACCAGATTTACCTTCTTATCTGGAACAACTGTAAAAACTTAAAGGGCAAACAGTATGAAAACAATAGTTTAAGGCACAAGCCATCCAACAATGAAGGATGATGAATCCTGAGAGACTGGAAATGAAGGATCTGAACTATTTGGTTCCCCAAACTCACTGCCTTCAGAGTTTTCAGGCTGCAGCACACAGAAAGGGGAACCCAAGCAGAGCCCAGCGGATTCCCTGAGGTAAAGAGAAGGAGCTATGGATCCAAGTAGAGTAAGGCAGCTGTATTTCACAGTATGTATTAGTTCATTCTCACACTGCCATAAAGAAATACCCAAGACAGGATAATTTATAAAGAAAAGAGGTTTATAATCCCAGCACTTTGGGAGGCGCAGGCAGGCAGATCACTTGAGGTCAGGAGTTTGAGACCAGCCTGGTCAACATAGTGAAACCCCATCTCTACTAAAAATACAAAAATTAGCCTGGTGTGGTGGCACCTGTAATCCCAGCTACTTAGGAGGCTGAGGCAGGAGAATTGCTTGAACCAGGGGGGCAGAGGTTGCAGTGAGCCGAGATTGTGCCACTGCACTCCAGCATGGGCAACAGAGCGAGACTCCTTCTCAAAAAAAAAAAAAAGAGTTTTAACTTTCTCACAGTTCCACAGACTGTACAGAAAGTATGGCAGCATCTGCTTCTGGCAAGACCTCAAGGAGCTTTTACTCATAGCAAAAGGTAAAGCCAAAGTCGGGGTCTTACATGAAAAGAAAACTTAAAATTAACCTAGAACAGACACAGATATTTGATTTAGCAGAGTAGGCTCAGAACACTCATTAAAATAATATTCAATATGTTCAAAAATTCAAGTGGAGACGTGGAAGATATAAAAGATATTAAACATTTGCAGTGGACTTAGTGTTTCAAGACGGGGAAACAAGGAAGATTGTGTTGGGTAGAATAGCATAAAATTGTCATTTTGTCTTTTCAAATAGAATGACTTTCTTGCTTGAGGGGACCTTAACTTTTCCCTTGAGAGGCCTTTATTGGGGCTTAGAGTGAAAGTTACAGAGGGGCTTACTCGAGAGAACTATAAAGTCTTTGGGGTTTGTAGAGAATTTTTGGAATAGCCTAATAGTCTTTATCTCACCGATGAGTCTGCAGATGGGCAGGGACCATGTACTACATAAGAAGCTAGGAGAGTTGGGTCCTGTTTGCACAATTATCCATATCTTGTTTATTTTCCACTAGTTGTTTAACTTCACTGGGCTTTGTTTTCAAAACTTCTAAAAGGAACAAGTTGCTTTTAAATCTAAAACAATATTTGATAAACCTACCCTGTACTACATACCCTCTGCTCCTAGTCCAAGGTTCTAGATAGTCAACTGTTAGCGCAATAACTGGGTAAAATTGACTGCATATTTTTAAGTAATTTTTTTATGAAAACTTATCTGAGTATTTCTCAGTATACTTTTTTTTTAGATTTTTTGGTTGATATACGTGTACATATTTTCAGGATACATGAGTAGGGTGTCTACACTTAACATTCATCAATTGTATATTTCAAAGTAGCTGGAAAAAAATAATTTGAGAGTTCCTTGCATAAAAAAGATTAATGTTTAAAGTGATACATATCCCAGTTACCCCAATTTGATTACATAAACTTACCAGTATACTTTTTATCATTATATTAATTCACTATATTTATTTACATAAGAAAGTTAAAAATGCATCAAACTTAAGCTCCATTGTCATCTCCAATCTAACCTGCTTCTCTCTTACTTTCTTTTCTTGGTTAAGGAACCAATAAAACTTCATCTACACAAATCAGAAACATAGAAGACAACATCAACTCTGCCCTTGACCTCATCCCCGTTCCCTTACCCAATCAAAAAAGAACTTCTTGTAGCCCTCCTTTAATCTATGTTTCTACCACCCCAGTGTCTCTGAGGTTTCATATCTTCTAACTTGGACAGTACAGTAGCCTTCTCTCATCCAACCTTCCAAATCATGACTTTTCCCCCTCTAAAACACAAATTTTACCTTGTTACTTTCATTTAAGTTATTTTACCAAGTCAATTGCCTTTAAGATATCCACATCAGAACCGGCACAGTGGCTCATGCCTGTAATCCCAGCACTTTGGGAGGCTGAGGTAGGCATATCACTTGAGGCCAGGAGTTCGAGACTAGCCTGGCCAACATGGCGAAACTCTGTCTCTACAAAAAATTTAAAAATGAGCTGGGTGTGGTGGCACACGTCTGTAGTCCCAGCTACTCGGGAGACTGAGGCAAGAGAATTACTTGAACCCAGGAGGCAGAGTTTGCAGTGAGCTGAGATTGTGCTCCTGCTCTTCAGCCTGGGCAATGTAGCAAGACCTTGTCTCAAACAACAACAGATAACCACATCATAGAATATCCAGTGTATACAGCCTATCTTTAATGTACTCTCATACCATGCTTTCCTATATACCTTATGATACAACTACACTAAACTACTTTCTGTGATCAGACCCACTAAACTCAGGAATGCTTAGACTCACTGCTTCTCCCTGGGATGCTAATTCTCTGCTTGGCAAACCTTTGTACTTTTGTTAAGACCTTGATTAAAAGTTACCTCTCTGAAGCCTTCTCCATTCCAGCAGGCATTACAAGGCTTCTTTTCATTCCCCTGGGCATTTTCACCTACTGCCTTCCTCTTTGGTGCCATGTATCACATTAATTTGTTTTTCTAACTTTTTTCCAGAATTTCATTTTTCATGTATATGTGGCAATGCATTTTATTTTTAATCTTTTAATTTTTGTGGGTACAGAGTAGGTATATATATTCAGAGGATACATAAGATGTTTTCTTACAGACATCATATAATTTATGACCATCCATTTAGAAGCCTGTTTTGCTTGCTCACGAAGCTTGGTTTTCTTAGGGCAGGGCTGTGTACACCTGCATATCTTCATGTCCCTAGAATAATACCTCTAACACAGCCAGTATGCAATGGTATATGTTGAACAAAGAAATTAATGGATAAGTAAAGAGAACCTACATGGTATCAGTTCATATTTGTTGTTTATTTTTGTAAGTTTTTTTCCTCTGAAATCTGTAAGCATGCTTGATCGCTGCCTCTTTTTTTTTGTTGTTATTGTTTCTATTTAGAGGAGTCTAAGAGGGATCCTAGTGAAGAGGGTAATAACTTTGCCTGTTTTGTGATGCGGGAGGTGACGTCATGTGGTTCTGCCATTTTAACATTATTCCTTCTGAGCCTGAGTGTTCTTTCTCTTGAAGATTCAAGTGAACCAGGGCAGGAGAATGACATCAGACTGTGCTTGTGCCTGATGATTCATTTCTGAAGGTGCAATATTAAGTGTCGCAGTGTCCAGCTGGTGATATTTTCAGCACAGAAACCTGTTAGACATGGCAGCATTAACGAGATGGAATGAATTGATTTATTTCTCTTCTGAATTGCTTGCCAGTGCCTCAAGATTGAGGCATCAGATTTGCACAATGTGCTACTTAGGAGATTATTTCTTCCTTCCTTCAGCCAGACAAAAGACTACAGTAGGCAATGATAGCTTAAACTTGGGAAATGTCCTTCTTCAGAGACAGCATGAGGGACATTTCAGAGAAGATCAGATTACTCTCCAGCTGCTTTCACTGGTGGACCTGAGGAGGCACGCCCCTGAACCAGGTCTTTAAGGGAGAGGGTAAAACAACCTAGAAGCTCAGGAGGTCACTCCAACTGTTATTTTCCCATCTGTGGCTTATTGAAATACACTTTGATGTCAAGGCACTTATACTGATAATGTGAGAGAAATGAATAGATTAATTATGGGAGGAGTATTTTAAATGCTACAGGCTTTGTCTAAAATAATTCACATTTTTCCATCCAGTGGTTCCTCTCTTTGAATACTGTTAGAATGACAGTAGATCTTTTCATTCTTTCCTCACTTTAGGCATGACTTTGAAGAACCTGAAGATGTGAACATGAAATGGATACTGTGCTCCTTTGGGCTAGGACTGGGGAGGGTCCACTAACTGATCTCTGCTACGAGCCACTTTCAACATCAAAGCTACTTTTTTCTTTTCTTTTTTTTTTTTTTGAGACAGAGTCTGGCTCTGTCACCAGGCTGGAGTGCAGTGGTGCAGTGTCGGCTCACTGCAACCTCTGCCTCCTGGGTTCAAGGGATTCCCCTGCCTCAGTCTCTCGAGTAGCTGGGACTACGGGTGCATGCCACCACACCTGGCTAATTTTTTGTGTTTTAGTAGAGATGGGATTTCACTATGTTGGCCAGGATGGTCTCGATCCTAAGCTACTTTTAGCAGGATTGAACTCTGAGGCCATCCAGTGGCCAATTGTGCTGCTGTTGTCACTCTTAAAACCAGAGTGACTTACCGTTTTTGGTGGTCTGAGGCCTGTGATTCCTGTTTTGCCATTTCTTGGCTGTGTGTTTGAGGTTCTCTTATCCCCAGCCTCCTCATTTGTAAAAGAATCCTTTCCATGGACCTTGTGCATTTCATGGACATGTGATAGCATCTTGCAGGTGCCTGGGGTCTGGAAGATGCTTTTAGGTGCTCTACCTTTCCCTATGTGTTCCAAGTGACCCTCATCTGGTGCATTCTTCATTTGATTAAAGCAAGGAAGGAAGCTTTAGCAGAGGGCTCTATCTCTTGATTGGCCCCTGCCATCCCCTGGCCCACTGTCTTCCCTATTATGCACAGTGATGGCAGAGACAGCAACAGACAGCTTGCCCAAACACACTAAGCTGAATTAAAGCACCACCCAGGTAGAGGTCTATTCTATTAAGAAAGGATCATCCAGAAATTGAGGTCACTGTAACACAAGGGAAAGATTCAAGGATCACAAAGTCCCTGCTAGGAAGTGACCAATGAGAGCTGCAAAGGGTGTTTAAGTTTTGGTCCATCCCCAAATACGGTTCTTCCTTGGACAACAGCGTCTCAGCTATGCTCTGGCTGAATTGGGAGGTGACAGCTGCCTAGCTTTGCTCTTCCTACCTGATGTGTTAACTCACGCACCATTGTTACTGTGGTTGGGAAGTATGGTGGACTGTAGATGGAAGAAGAGAATGGGAGTGAGATATTTACACAGTTCTGAATTTTGAGGGTGAGGGCTGTGCGTTTTCCGTGTCAATGTTGTATTTGTATCAGCAGCATAATAATTATTAAAAGCATACTCTTTGGAGTTAGACTTCCTGGCTTAGAATTGTGAACATACTACTTAATCGGCTATCTCTTTTGGTAAATTATTTGACTTTTTTGATATCAATTTTCTAAGCTGTAAAATGAAAATAGTAATAGTATTTAACTCATTGTTTTAAGTTAAATGAAATAATACATATGAAGTGCTTAGAATAATGTCTGACAAATAATGTCCACTCACAAAATGCTATGTTTGTTTTAGCTGCTGTAGTAGTATATCTCTGGTATCCTTGAGCAAGAGACTTTGGCTTTTGAATTTATTTATCTAAGATCCTCTGAGACAGCTCTGATATAATTTCCTCCCAGCCAGCATTCCTGCAATCCCAAAGACCTCCCTTTTCCATTTTTTTGTCCTTGGAGACTTGTAAGGTTTAAAGTTATATGTATCTTCTTTCCTTAGCAATCAATATCCATTACATATGTCTCACAACTATAACTTTTCCTGGAAACAGATGTTAATGGATTCTGTCCAACCCCAAAGACCCTCACTTCCCTATACATCAGCTCTTGAGTTTCCTAAAAGCCTGACCTTCAGTTAGAAAGTGATCAGGAAGCTTCTCAAAAAGCCTAGGAATCTAATCAATATTTCTCACTCAGTGGTGATGATTAGTAGAGGACATCAATTGTCATCAACAGTGCACCACAATGTCAAATAAGTAACACAGGATGTAGGCTTCTGACATTCACCATCCATTATACATCCCCCAGGAGGTGGGAGTGCTTCAGGTTTCCATGGCAGCAGTCAGCCAAGTTAATTTGATGGCCTTCAAACAAAAGGAACAGATAATATGTAATTAAACATCAACAACAAAAACTAGACACCCACTCGCAGTAGTTTTCAGGAGCCTGGGTTTTCTTTGGGTCTATCCAAATGCCAATGTCAAGAAGATTGGACTTCATGACTGAGAGTAAAGAAGATTTATCCATTCAGTCTAAAATCTCCATGCAAAGCTTTCTAGCTGAGAGCCCAATTCCCCTTTTGTTTAGGGATATGCTCCCTGTTTGTCTGTTTCCATCCACAGCTCTGCCAGAGACGAAAGCAGTATTTGAAACACTTCACCCAGATTTCCATCTGTAATCATCAAGAATGGAATTGATCAAATTCCTTAAGATATTTACTTAAAGTCCTGATTCCGGGGGCCTAGTGCTTTCTGGAAAAGGGACAGCAGCAGCCTGCAGCAGTTGTCCAGCTGACAAGAATTTCGTTAGCTATGTGGCCACCTAGTGGCTCTTCCATGAATGTCACTGATGGCTTGTCAGGTACACAGACAATTGCCCACTCATAAAGAAGTAAATATCTTTCTTGGAATATGACTTCCTAATTTTAGCACATGCGATGTGAGTTTCTGAATTCTAGAATCATCTGGCAGGACAGATTCTTTGAGCAAAAGGCAGAATAACTATGGGGAGGTGTTTGATATTTGGGAATGATTGCTGGTATATTGGGCATGCTGATGACAGGTCATCCGTCAGCGAAGGTTTTGTTTTGTCTCGTCATTGGTGTATTCCTGGCAGAACTGATATAAACATGTGCATGAAGATTCCTTGGTACAGCAGCATTTTGATAATATCTTATAGCAAGTATGGATTCCGATTTATTGTTTTGAGTGTTTTAAAAAGTGGCTGAACTGGACTTAAACTGCACAACCGATTTCCCCCATCCTCTGCCTTAACTCCCTTCCTGAAGTGTACAGCCACGGACATCTCTGCTCAGGTTTTAATTCTCATGTTTATATTTTATCTTGTTTTCCTTTGGGTTGCCCTAGTGTCGGCATGTTATAGTGGTCAGTAATTTGGACAGAGGTTTTGCTTAAACCCCAGGGACCTGTAAAACTTCAGCCCTCAGGCCACTGATCTGTGTATGGGTTGGGAGTGTAATCGAAGCCCATCAGCTTTTAGTCCTGTCTTGGATTTTACTCTCCGTGGTGCTTTCTCGGGTACCCACTCCCGTGCATGTCACATGGGTGAGTGGAGAGCTTGGCAACCTTTCCATGTTTCTCTCATTCTCAGAATGCCCTCCAAGCTGCGACCCTAATTCCATCCATGGCTGGTCCACTCCTCACCTCAGCTGCACCTCCAGTCCCGGGATAGCCAAGTCACATCTTTGTCCTATTTGTTTTCCATACGTTTTAGTATTTTTGCTTATAAATCATTTGGATTTCTCCTTCCCAACCCAAATCCAGTCCATGGAAGACCATTAAAAATGTAAATATACAATTAGAAAAATGGTGTTGAAAAGGGCAATATGTATTATGGGCTTTAAAGGGCAAGATCATTTTCTTCCAGATAAATCTGTGTCTGTTCAGAGCAGAGGGGACATGACCCAACTGCAAGGACAACCCCATACCCTAAAACACACCATCTTCAAATACAACAAACTCAAGTTGAGTTTGGGCAAGTGCCAGCTATGTCCATATATAGGGTGGGGACTCCCGATGTCCATTCCCGGGAAATCATGGCCAGTAACTGGCTCCACAGCCATGGCAGAACTGGGCTGACAAGGGGTCAACAAGTAACGAGGAGCTGTGATGTTTGATTCTGCTCTGTAGACATTGGAAGGAGAGGCTTCCTAATAGCATTTAAAAGGAATAGAAAGTCCTAAGGCTTGGGGTCTACATATGGACAAAACTTGGAGAACGTGACCTAAAATTGAAAAGGAGCTTAACTGTCAGAGGCTTCTGAGGTTGTTGAAAGAAAAGGGAAGCAAATTAGAAATCTAAAGAGATCTGAACAGGAAGCAATGAGTTGGGAGAATGGAGGGGGTATAAGAGATGTTTATTATTGGAGAGAGAAGAACTTTGAAGAAAACATCACCAGAAAGTAGCAGTTAGTTAAATATGGAGCCCAAGACAGAAGTAATGGAGGGGGGATTTTGTCTGAAAGAGATATGGAGACAATACAAAAATAATGAATCAGAAAGGTGATCCTTTTATAATGGAAATACGATATCATCAAAATGTGTTTTGTTCATCCACATATGCAGCGTTCAGGAGAATAGGAAGATGTGGCTGTTCTTTAATTTTGGACATCAGAGGCTTATTGTTTGCTTTAATGAGGAAAGCATATATCAGATGTGGAGCTTCTGGGGTTTTCTTCCCCTCAAATTTACATAAAACGTTTAAATTAGTTTCCCTGGCTTTAAGTACACATTTGTCAACACCCTTTCTTAAAGTAGCAGCTTTGATTAGAACAACACGCGCCGAAGGAAAGCTCCTGTGGTATCCAGTGCTGAGTCACTGCTGTGCTGTGCTGCAGGCAGGCTCCGCTCCAGGAGAAAGACAAGTCAGCAGAGCAAGAAAAATGTCAACAAGAACAACAGTCTTTCTTCCTTCCGTTGTAGCCTTTATTTCATTGAGTCAGAACATTTTTATTTAGCACTTGAAGACTTTATTTCAGTAAATGGAAAAAAAAATATTGCATGTAGCTTTAACAGTTCACAAGAAGAAAATAGAGGACACAAAAGAACACCTTGAGAGGCATCTGTGTAAGCAGCAGCTGAAATCATTCCCAGGGTAACCCCCCCATCCCATAACAAACGGACAGGGAGGGGGTGGAGACGGCACAGAAATGGCACGTTGTCAAGTAGCACATGATAAAGACCTTAGAAACCCTTCGTAGGAGTTTTGAGTATGTCCTCACTTGAAGTACCTTTTCTGAAATTCTTGTAACCCTCTGATTTCTCTGTCAGCTTCTTAAGGAATTCTAGAGAGGTAAACCTAGGAATTTAGAATTGCCAGGAGCATTATGTGTTTTCCTTTCCTACCACCGTTATTTTAAGGACTATCCTGCAGTTCTGTCCACTATTCTTCTGCCTCTTTCACTTTTAATTAACTAGTAGAATCCATGCCACTCTGCCCGGCCTTCTTTGGCATTTCTGCAGGAATTTCATTTAAACCAGAGTTAGTGCTAATGATTTCAAGTTTTAAAAAGTACTTTTACATTTCCAAAGAAGTAACTTTATATATGCAATGTTTTCTTCCTCGACTGTAAGTTATCATCCTCAAAGTTTGGACTCTTAAAAGAAACTAGAGTAACATTTTGTAGGAAAATACTACGGCAAGGGTACAAATTTTTATATTGCAGTAAAGAGCATTTGAAAGACAACGAGAGATTTTTTTCTGCAGCATATGTTTATGGTAGAGGGTGTGAATTCTACTGGTAAATATTAACAGGAAGAAGTTGCTTCTCTTAAACATTTTCTGTCAGGATAGAGGACATCTGAAAAACTACCAAAAATTTGAGTAGCAGATATCTAGGTAAGGTTGTAAAGATCTTGCATCCAGAATCCCAAGTCCAGGCTTGTACAGCCATTTTGGATATCCAACTTCAAGCTCTAAATAGAAACAGATGGTTAAAGATAAGTTGTTTGCTATGAAATATATGAACCATGTATTTCTATTACTCATTTATATCTACTAATTAGAATAACCTTTCTGGATTCCGTAGTCCTACATTTATTCATGCTTTTATAGATCTCCCTAGCCATTGCTAATTAAGCAGTTATAAAATAAATAGGCCTATTATGAAAGAAAGAAGATAATTTTGTTTTCCATTATGGGATGCCAAACAGTTTGCTGGCACTAAGGAGTGTCTTCACTCTCTGCTCTCTGTGGGACAGGTTTGTCATTGTGGAGTGGAAGGATCATTAGAAAATACCCTGCTTTTCAGTGGAGGGGGGCGGTAGGTCTGTATTAAGCAAGATTCCTCATAAGAATGCTCTGTGGAAGAACCTTCACACTAATCCAGTGCCTACTGCACTGCAAAAACTCAGCAAAAATAAAGGAGGAAGAAATGAAAACAAACTCAAAATGTGCTCAAGCCATGCTCATTTTCTTTCCCTTTGACATAAATCACAATTTTTGAATAAATTTTCTAATATAGACACACTAAGTTGAATGTGAAGTCAGCCCTCCTCTTTATTGATTCGATAAATAAAAAATTTAGAAAAGCAATCATGAAGGAAACTGTTTCTTTTCTGTGATTTCCAACATTACTAAAGCCCTTTAACATACTTGAAGAAAACCTGTGGGTATGTATACTCTGACCAACAAAAGTCTGAAAGAATAGTGCTGCTTTCATTATTCCTAACGTGTATCGAGACTCTGGCACTGTTGAATTCTAGATTGCTCTGTTGGTCCGGTTTGAAAGTTTTGGATTAAAACATCCTTAGCAGAATTATATATTAGAAATTTAAGCATATCAGCAAAAAAAAAAAAATTCTAACCTTCTTAATCTGTTGATAAGTACAGAAGATGTCCCCAGTGAATCAATGAGTAGGTAAAGAACACATAACTATGACAGCATTTGAAAAATAAAAACAGGAGGTACTATCTGTCAGGGTAACCTACCACTTAGCACTTTGATTGGGATCTGCGATTCCTCTTGAATCTTTCCTTGCAGGTTTCTATAATAAATAAATTATGTTGTATTAGGAGCTGCACCAGATGTTACACGCATGCGCATCCACACACGGACATGCATGTACACACATACACATGAGCAGATCACCTCTGCTTGCTCCTTGAAAAATCCAAGACTGTTTGTAAATTGCTTAAGACAGTTTGTAAAGTCCTATGGGACTGGGGGAAAGGAGAGTAGATAGTGCTGGTTAAGCAAAGCTGTATCAGAAACCATTATTGATTGTAAAACTTGTGAATCTTCCCTAGAATACATTAGGTAAGAGATTTGCAAACACTTTTTAAGTATTAGCACTTTCATTCCGATAACATCTCTATTGGAATCTCAGTGAAATTGATTTTAAACATGGACTGCATGGGTTCAAGAAATAATTCATTCATACAACTCCCCCGGCTGTCTGCCACTTTCTGTAATTCTTTTGTGTGATTGAGGATCATGTGCAAGCACAGATTATAAACTAATCAACTAATCACAGCATTTTAGTCGTCCATAAAGAAAGCTTAACAAGAATGGCTGCTTTTAAAAATACAGAGTTGAAAATCTGTGTGCATTCAGCACCCAGTTCTGAGTAAGAAGTGCTCTACTGAGTAACCTTGAGGATGTAGAGATGGAGATTCTAGTCATTTGGGCAATCCCTAGAAATCCTGTAGTGGTTCTATTTTATGAGTGTGTGTGTGTGTATGTGTGTGTGTGTGTGTGTGTGTGTTGACTCAGTCTCTAATGCATGTGTATGCTAATATGTGCTAGTATTTTGTTTCTCCCTTATAAATAAAGATGCAGGGATTATACTGCCTCGGCTAACTAAGGGTTCCAGGGGAGAGCCTCTGGCTCACTGAAAACCATTGCTGTGTTTTACCTGTCAGAACAGGGGCCAGGACTAGAGTGAGGTGAGTGAGGCATTGGTCTCAGGGGCAGAATTTAAGGGGAGAAAACTAATTCAGTAATTAAGATAAATTGTGTGCTAATGTGTCCGTTTAAAATATCAAAATTAACTTGCAAGAAAATGAATGTATCAAGATAAACAAAATGCCAACATTTTAAACAAAAACTGAGTCTGCCCCGAGACTTACCTGACTCACTTTCCCCTCCTCACCCTAACCCCCACCCTGTTAAGAAGTAGGTCTCTATGCCAGAGTGTCAGCGTGTCCCATTTCTACCTCCAATCAGAGAGCTATCCATGTTATATTATTGGTCCTTTTCAAGGAACCAACAAATGATTAGGTTTCATGAAAATTAGTATTGGAAAGGACACAGGCCGCCGCCAAGAGGAAGGGGAGGGGACATACCAGTGTGATGTAGTGGGGACTTGAAAAACTGGTGGGCAGGCTTTCCAAGGATTCTGGAGTTCTCTGCTAGTGAAAAGAAATACTATTAATCTGCAATTCCTAGTAAGTATACAAATACTAAAAGACCCAGACCTCATATTCTTGCCTAGGTTGTTATCCTACAACACATGAGTCTATCTCAGGACCTCGCTATAAGACAAATTTACATATAAGAAGAGTGGGGATTTATACGTTGTGATATGAATATGATGAGGCAGGTCTGTTAGCCACCAAATCTTACTATCACTAATTGGCTGTATGCCTGAAATTCCCCAACCAGCCACATTCTTTTGGGCCTTGAATGTCTTTGAGAAACTCCTCAATTTCCTATCAAAATATAAAAATTCCTAAATGAAGTTTCCCTCTTTAAAGTGTGTTCTGTTAACTCCCCAGTAGATATTAATACAACTAGAAAGCATGGTTCAGTGGAAGCAGGATCTGGGAGAGGCCCTGGATGCCAGAGCAGGGAGAGTAAAAACAAACAAAAAACAAGCATCATTAACATAACAGGTAAAAGACGCCAAAGATAGACTTGTCCCAAACCCCAGTTTTGCTGAGGGCTGGTCTTTAGTGGGTAACTGTGTCAAATAAGCATCAGTTAAATCATTATTGTTTATAATATTTCATGCCAAAAAATATAAAAACCCTAAATGTGATGTTTGAAGATCCAGCTCTGCTATCTGTGTTAATATCATGGTGTATATGCCATCAGCAGTAAATTGAATTTATTCACATATTCAGCAGATATTTATTCTTCTTCTCTTCTGGGTGCCCCTCATTTAACCAAAAAACCAAAAGCCCTTAAAGGAAGCTTAGAATCAAGAATCGTAACAAATATGTCCTAGGCTCTATGGTTATTCATCACTGACCAGTACTCAGCCTACCTTTCCTGACTCCTCTCTCTGGAAGTTCACCTATTTTAACGTATTAATTTAAGGAAAATGTAATTAGGAAAGTAACTTTAACAGCACATGAGGCATAGTAGATTAAAATAACACATATTAAGTGCCAAGTATATACCCCTCACTGTGCTAGGTATATTTACATACAACTTCTCATTTAAACCTCAAGACAAATGAATGAGAATTATATTAGCATCATGTGGTTTCATTCCTGAAAATCTCAATGTAAACTTAAAAAAAAATACACTTTTTTTTTTGTTCATTCTAATGGACAATTAAGACTCAGTTTTACCTTCTTGGAGTCACAGCTGGCATAATAAAGAGTAAAAGTGGATAAAAATGATAACTAACAACCATATATAACCACAGAAAGATTCACTATCTCTATACTCCAGTGAAATTCAGCAGAGGCATTTCTACTAAAATGTCACATATGTGTTCTGGGGCATAGAGTGGGGACATGCTCTGCAACATTGTGCAGTAAAAATCACAAAGCTTTTGGCATGCCTAAAGCCATGGCAAAGCATTCAAAACCTCTGGAACTGTATAACCAGACCAGACCACCCCACCAACCAAAAATACCCTGATTTAAAAATACTGGCAACATTATATTTTTATTGGCACTTGCATCTAGCAACAGTCAGTTAATTATTAACCTTAAAATTGGGACCTTTTGATCCCTTCTTCATGACTTAAATCCTAATGGGCAGGTTCATCATTTTAAAGAGATAATCTTATCAAGAATGATGCCTTCTTCATCAGCTAATTTTTTTAAAAAAGCTAATGCCTTTGTAGTTTCTTAATCTTTGCCTACAGGTTTTGTCTTGATCGTTGTTGTTATTGGTTTTTTTTGAGACAGGGTATCACTCTGTAGCCCAGGCTGGAATGCAGTGGCATGGTCATAGCTCACTGCAGCCTGGAAATCCTGGGCTCCAGAGGTTTTCGGTGCCTCAGTCTCCCATCTAGCTAGGGACTACAGGTGTGCACCATTATGCTTGGCTATTTTTTTCTTTTTTTATATAGACAAAGGCTTTCCATATTACCCAGCCTGGTCTAGAACTCCTTGCCTCAAATTACCCTCTTGCCTTAGCCTCTCAAAGTGCTACAATTATAGTTGTGAACCACTGTGCCTGGCCACTCAGTTTGTTTGTTTGTTTATTTATTTGATGTTATATTATTTTTATACTTGAAGTTCTGGGGTACATGTGCAGAACATGCAGGTTTATTACACAGGTATACACGTGGCATGGTGGTTTGCTGTACCCATCAACCTATCACCTACATTAGGTATTTCTCCTAATGCTATCCCTCCCCTTGTCCCCCATCCCCCGACAGGCCCCAGTGTGTGATGGTCCCCTCCCTGGGTCCATGTGTTCTCACTGTTCACCCCCCACTTATGAGTGAGAATGTGCAGTGTTAGGTTTTCTGTTCTCGTGATAGTTTGCTGAGAATGATGGTTTCCAGCTTCATCCATGTCCCTGCAAAGGACATGAACTCATCCTTTTTTATGGCTGCATAGTATTCCATGGTATATATGTGCCACATTTTCTTTATCCAGTCTATCATTGATAGCCATTTGTGGTGGTTCCAAGTCTTTGCTATCATGAATAGTGCCACAATAAACATACATGTGCATGTGTCTTTATAGTAGAATGATTTATAATCCTTTGGGTATATACCCAGTAATGGGATTGCTGGGTCAAATGGTATTTCTAGTTCTAGATCCTTGAGGAATTGCCACACTGTCTTCCACAATGGTTGAACTAATTTATACAGCCACCAACAGTGTAAAAGCATTCCTATTTCTCTCCATCCTCTCCAGCATCTGTTGTTTCCTGACTTTTTAATGATCACCATTCTAACAGTTTTTTAAGTGGATGGAATGTATTGGAAATTATAGCTGTTGCTACAATTATTGAACAAGCTGTGATTTGCAGGAACTTCTGTGGGATTTTCAACATTTTTCTTAGATCTTCATATATTGCTTACATTTCTAGTTTACTGAATTTTCTCAGGAATAGATATAATTTTTTCAAATAATTTATCTGCATCTATTGACATGATCATATGATTTTACACTTTCCCTGATAATACAGTGAACTAGCCTCATTGCTTTTTTGAATGTTAAAGTTTCTTTGTATTATTGCAGTAACACTTGATAATGATTTATTATCCTTTATATATGATCATGATGCATTAACATTTATCATGAGATTCAATTGGCTAAAATCTAATAATAATTCGTGCACCTATATTTGTTAGTGTATTAGTTAGTAGTGCTTCCTTCTTGTAATGACTTTTATAAGTAACTAACTTTTATAAGTTAGTAGTGCTTCCTTCTTGTAATGACTTTTATAAGTAGTGGTCAGAGAAATATTGGCCTCATAAAATAAATTGGGAATTTCCTCCTTCTTTCCAATTATCTGGAAAAGTTTATGTAGAATTGGTGTTATGTCTTCATGAATTTTTAAATAGAATTCACCAGTAGAGTCATAGGGGTCAAATATGTTTTTGTTTGTGGAAAGGTTTTACTAGAAATTTAACTTATTAGATGCAGAGTTATTCAGGTTATCTGTTTCTTCATGAGTAAGCTTTAGTAATTTTTATCTCTTAAAAATTTCCATTTCATTGCACTGTCAAGTCTATTAAAATAAGGTTTTTCATAATATTTTATACTTATCAACTTAATATTTATAGTATCTTCATTGATGTTGTTGCCTTCCTGATTCTTTTTTTTTTTTTTAGACGGAGTCTCGCTCTGCTCTGCCGCCAGGAGTGCAGTGGCCGGATCTCAGCTCACTGCAAGCTCCGCCTCCCGGGTTTACGCCATTCTCCTGCCTCAGCCTCCCAAGTAGCTGGGACTACAGGCGCCCGCCACCTCGCCGGCTAGCTTTTTGTATTTTTTAGTAGAGACGGGGTTTCACCGTATTAGCCAGGATGGTCTCGAACTCCTGACCTCGTGATCCGCCCATCTCGGCCTCCCAAAGTGCTGGGATTATAGGCTTGAGCCACCGCGCCCCGCCTTCCTTCCTGATTCTTGATGTTAATAATACGTACTAACTAGTTAGACTGGCTGGAGGATTATAAAATTTATTAATCTTCTCAAAATACATTTTCTCTGTTATTTTTCTGTTTTCTATTTCGTTAGTGACCAATCAGATATTTACTTTTTCTTTTCCTCTGCATATATTGGGCTTCATTTTCTTTACTTTTCCAGTTTCTTAAAGTAAAAGCTGAGGTCATTGATCTTTTACTTTTCTTCTTTTCAAACATAAGCAGATAAGCGGTATAAATTTTCCTTTACTGATTTTACTACACCCACATGTTTTGGTACGTGGTATTTAATTTTCATCCGTGTTAAAATACTTTCTAATTTCCCTTTTGATTATTCTTTTGAAATTTGAGTTCCTTAGAATTTGTTATCTAATTTTCAACTGAGAATTTTTCTAATTAGTAGTATCTTTCCATTGCTTATTTCTATTGTAATTTAATTCTGAGAATATATTTTATGTAGCTACAATTCTTTTCTTTCTTGTTTCTTTTTTCTTTATATTTTTAGTAGATACGGGGTTTTACCATGTTGGCCAGGCTCATCTCAAATTCAGGTGATCTGCCCATCTCAACCTTCAAAAGTTTTGGGATTACAGGCATGAGCCACTGTGCCCGGCTCAATTCTTTCAAGTTTGTTAAGACTTGCTTTATGGCTCGTACTGTGGTTTATGCTTGTAAATTTTTACAATAGTGCACAAATTAATATTTTATTCAACCAATATATTCTGCTCTGCTATAGTATCTTGGTTATTGTTCCATATTTGTTTTGAATCCTATCCTCTTTTTTTTCCCTACATGTAGATTCAAAGCTTCACGTGTGTGTGGAACCATGTTAAATTGCTCCTCTGCACCTCCCACATCACTTAGCTTAGGACGGGTTCCATTTTAAACACACACAGCTACTTAAAAAAATCAATTAACTAACTGTTGCAAATGGAAGTTTCTTACATTTAGGAAACGAATTTCTGGCAGGATTGGCTCAGTCCTCATCTGCTGCTCATCACCAAAGTATCCTTTATTCTCCACTCCCAGGGTTTCTATAGGTGGGCTGTCAAGAAGGAAATTGAACACCTAATTTATTAGATACAGGGCTATTCAGGTTATTTATTTCTTCATGAGTAAGCTTTAGCAATTTTTATATTTCAAAAGTTTCCATTTCATTACAATGTTAGATATATTGAAATAATGCTTTTTATATTGGCTAATTATCAACTTAATACTATACAATCTTCAGTGATGTCACCTTTCTGATTCTTGATGTGGGAAGAATCAGAAACTATGGGATAAACAAACTATGGTATACACTTATGGCTAAAATTAAATCATCTACAAGATTTTTTAAATACTGATGCTCAAGTTATACCCAATGACAATTAAATCACAATGTCTTCAACCCACATTGGTATTTTTTGAAAGATCCATTGGTGATTTCAATGTGCACAAAGTTTGGGAATCATTGATATTAGCATCTGGATAGGAGCAAGTACGTAAAAGTTTGAGTTACTACTATTCTTACCCCATCTTCAGTAAGAAGCTTATACTTCCCCCCATCGAATATCCTCTATAACTACCAAGCTTATATATTCTTAGGAACAATTCCCTTCAACACATAGAAAATGCATATGTACCTCTGAACTTGCTTCAGCTTGATGCATTTTTGGTAACGAATTAATAGTATGAGAACTCCGATACCGACAATAACCAGGACAAGCACAACCACCAAGATGGCAACATCTGCAACATGAAAAAACATGGACTTCAGCCAGGGTATCAGTTGTAAAACAGTGGAATATTAACATTTAATGGAGCTGTTACAGTGCTCCTTATTCCTTTCTATAGGACTTTGATTCTCCTTTCAATTATTTTTATGTAAAGTAAAAAGCCCAAACATTATACAAATTACCATTTGTATTTGCAACTGACACTCCACCCAGTATTCCATTATATTTAAGGGAACCACAATCATCAGGAAGAGATTTGGTTGTCAGTTATTAACTCCAGAAAAGCCGTTGTGTGTTGAGGATTTGTAGAAGATCTAAGAAAATCGAATTGAGCTAGAAGAGACTACACTGGCTATAAAAGGGAATTGCAGTAAAATCAATTTGGGTATTCATGCAAAATAATATGAACACCATACAAATCCATATCAAAACACAACAAATAAGTAGCAGACTTGAAAAATAAGAAAAACAACTTTTTTTGCTGGGTAGGCTTTTGATATATGAAAGATTTTGTTTTAGGATGCTCACTGGTAACATTTAAGGTTTCTTCCCAGGCTACAGGTGCCTGTCCTTCCTCACAGTGGCACTGGAGTTCATGGTCATCCATCTGGAAGAGCAGTCAACGATATTTTCTGTAATGACTGATATAAGTTGTGTTCTGCAACTCACTTACTTTAGTACTACCTCTACATCAAACATACATGCACACAAGCACAAGCACAAACTTTTTATTAGTTAATTAAACTGCCTAACAAAATCAATGATGCATAAAAATAAGTAAACAAAATACAAGAAGCAACCATCTTTGAAAATGGCCTTTGAATAAGAGAATGATACTAACAATTCAAAGGCAGATGAACAAGACAGCATGATTTATCTTTCTAGATAAATATATGATATGTATGATAAATATGGTAAGCTGATATATATATGTGTGTGTGTGTGTGTGATATGTGTGTGTGTGTGTATTACTATATAAGTGTTACTGATTAACCCAACATATGAGTGATATTAGGCATAAACTGTTAGTAATTGCTGGTATTAGTGTTTATTAAGTGAAAAAATATACAATGTTTGCCGATTTTCTCAAAAGCTTAACTTGACATTGGTGTAATTTAACTATAAGACATATTGTAATAGATTCAACTTTAAACATCAGATTTAAACTTTATGCATACATTAATCACTGAATTTCTAGATAACCAGTACCATAATGAAAACTTTACTTGTAACACTGGCTATATCTGTGTATAATAATATGTAGTTTAGCTCGTTGGATCAATTTTGTTGATAACACATGAAAAAATGAATCCCAAATATATATTTGACTTAGAAAGCAGCAAACATACATATATACATACATATTCATGCACATACAGGCTGAGGAATAAAGTAAATATATGGCTGATAAGACATTAATTTTAAAAGCAGTCATATCTTACAGGATTTTCATGGCACTGAGAGGGGCAATTGGTTGAGTTATAGAACTTTTCCATGTTTAGACATTCACCATTGTTGCACACCTAGAAATGAAGGAATCAAGCATGAATTAAAATGACTTAATGTGAAATTGTAATTTCATGTAATGCATGTGAAGCACACAATTTTGCATGTAATTTACATATGAAATTTTTCAATTTACATGATTTAATTATAAGTTATGTAATTTTTCCTATTGTAAAATTCCACATGTAGTGTCTTCTGTGGATAGAGAAATCCTCTATAAATGTTTGAGGAGTGTACTATACATGCAAACAAATATTTTAAACTCATTAAAATGTTTATGTTCTGAGTAATTATTTCAACATTAATCTGTCAAAGATTCTACAACTGTAATTGCAACAGTTTCTTTTGTTTCAATGAAGTTTTTCTTTTGATTTGGTTTAACAATGTATGTTTATTATACCACAGTTGATGGTTGGGCATTTTATTAATATCAATTAATCTTATTTGCGTTTAATATTTTTGCCTTAAATTTTCCTTTCTCTTGGTAAATTTGATCACCAAAATATTATTGGTTTTGTTATTTTTGGTCTTTGCCTGGTTCATCCTTACTCATTCATTTAATTTTTAACTGTTATCTTTAATTTTATTTATAATTAAACATTTATTGCCACCAATTCAAAGATTATATTTACATTTTCTATAGGGAAAACTTAATGTATCCATATTATATTTACATTTTCTGTAGGGAGAACATAATGCATCCATATTTATTGGAATAAGTGATATATATATACACTGTTACTCCTTTCATTTTAATTACTTAATTTCCAACATTAGACATTGTAGCTTACCTTTTACTATACTTATCACTTTTATTTAGCTATTGTTTTCTCTAATTTGAAAGCTATATATGCTAATTTCTAAAGGTTGATTTGGTTAACATTAATATATTTAAATCTAAATAATTCTATCATTTTCAAGAAAAAAATCACCGTTAATTCCTCCTTCTGTAAGATAAGAAATTTATCATGTTTTTACTTCCTTCCTCTTTCTCTCCGTTCAGGTTTTTGATTGAGTAAATCAGATTCTACATTGTCAAAATTATTTATTATTCCTGAGATTTTTTACATCGCTGTAATATATTATAATTAATAACTAGAATTTACTTAAAAGTCTTATAGATTTTGTTGCTTGCAATCATTTCTTTAATATCCTATCTCCTTATTTTATCTTCTAAATTTAAATTTATTTCTGTTGGCTGGAATACATTCTGAACTATTTGTCTTTTCAAAAAACAGGTGGAGTCTACATATTACTATACATTTCATTAGTTATAATATGTGTGAGAGTGTCATTCTATTGCTTTTCTGTCTGCATAATAACTTGGCTGTAAATATAGTTTTAGGGTCTCAACAATTATGTTCCCCAAAGCTCTGTAGATGTTGCTCCATTGTCTTCTGGATACTTGTTGCAGAGAAGTATTAAGGTAACCTGATATTTCTTTCTGTAGCAAATTAATGACCTTTTCTCCTTTTTACTTATGGCATGTATTCTTTATTTTTGACATTCAAGGCATGAGGGTAAGTAAAAGCACTCATCTCTTTCTATAAATTTTTCCTGGTACTAAGTGAATTTTTTCATATATTCTTCAGATCAGGGACACATTGTGATTATTTCATTAATTATATTTTCACCTCTCTTCTGTTTTTTAAATTTAGAATTCATATTAAATCTGTGATGAATTTTTTAGAAATCTATTTCCTGCTTTTATTTATTTTCTTTGATTTTTAAAATTCCTTTATCTTATTGTGTAAAGAAGTTTAGCGTCTAACTTATTGATTTTTTTGTAATATCCATTCAGTGGTTTACTGCCCACATTACATATAAACCAGTAATCATATTTTGTACTTTGAAGGCAATGCTCTTTGATCTCAAATTACACGTTTTAATATAGATTTAATATCTTTTAAAATTTCATTCAAAAACTTTCTTGATAAAGGAGGAAATTTTTGAACATTGTATTAGTTTGTTTTCATGCTGCTGATAAAGACATACGCGAGACTGGGCAATTTACAAAAGAAAGAGGTTTAATTGAACTTACAGTTCCACGTGGCTGGGGAAGTCTCATAATCTTGGCGAAAAACAAGGAGGAGCAAGTCACGTCTTGCATGGATGGCAGCAGGCAAAGAGTGAACTTGTGCAGGAAAACTCAACCTTATAATAACCATCAGATCTCATAAGACTTACTGTCAGGAGAACAGCATGGGAAAGACCTGCTCTCATGATTCAGTTACCTGCCAGTGGGTCCCTCCCACAAAGTGTGGGAATTCAAGATAAGATTTGGGTGGAGACACTGTCAAACCACATCATTCCATCCCTGGCTGCTCCCAAATCTCATGTCCTCACATTTTAAAACCAATCATGCCTTCCCAACAGTCCCCCAGAGACTTAACTCATTTCAGCATTAACTCAAAAGTCCACAGTCCAAAGTCTTATTTAGCACAAGGCAAGTCCCTTCCACCTATAAGCCTGTAAAATCAAAAGCAAGTTACTTACTTCCTGGATACAATGGGGGTACAGGCATTGGATAAATACAGCCATTCCAAATGGGAGAAATTGGCCAAAACAAAAGGGCTAATAGGCCCCATGCAAGTCTGAATCCAGCAGGGCAGTCAAATCTTAAAGCTCCAAAATGATCCCCTTTGATTCCATGTCTCACATCCAGGTCACACTGATGCAAGAGGTGGGTTCCCAGAGTCTTGAGTAGCTCTGCCTCTGTGGTTTTACAGTGTACAGCCTCCCTCCCAGCTGCTTCCATGGGCTGTCCACCTTTTCCAGGTGCACAATGCAAACTGTGGGTGGACCTATGATTCTGGGGTCTGGAGGACAGGGGCCCTTTTCTTACAGCTCCACTAGGCAGTGCCCCAGCAAGGACTGGGGGAGGATCTGACTCTACATTTCCCATCCACACTGCCCTAGCAGAGATTCTCCATGAAGGCCCCACTCCTGCAGCAAACTTTTGCCTGGGCAGCCAGGCATTTCCACACATCTTCTGAAATCTAGGCCGAGGTTCCCAAATCTCAATTCTTGACTTCTGTGCACCTGCAGGCTCAACACCACATGGAGGCTGCCAAGGCCTGGGGCTTCCACCCTCTGAAGCAACAGCGCAAGCTGTACCATGACGCCTTTTAGTCACGGCTGGAGTGGCTGGAACGCAGGTCACCAAGTCCCTAGACTGCACACAACACACAGCACGGAGACCCTGAGCCTGGCCCATGAAACTGTTTTCTCCTAGGCCTCTGGACCTGTGATAAGAGGGGCTGCCATGAAGACCTCTGACATGCTCTGGAGACATTTTCCCTGTTGTCTTTGGAATAAACATTTGGCTCCTCATTACTTATGCAGATTTCTGCAGCCAGCTTCAATTTCTCCTCAGAAAAAAATTTTTTTTTTCTATCACATTGTCAGGCTGCAAATTTTCTGAACTTTTATGCTCTGCTTCCCTTATAAAACTGAATGCCTTTAACAGCACCCAAGTCACCTCTTGAATGCTTTGCTGCTTAGAAATTTCTTCCACCAGATACCCTAAATCATCTCTCTTCAGTTCACAGTTCCACAAATCTCTAGAGTAGGGGTAAAATGCTACCAGTCGGTTTGCTAAAACATAACAAGAGTCATCTTTGCTCCAGTTCTACCTTATGTTCACCTTTACTTGAAATGGCAATTGAGATTGAATAATTTTTATTTTTTTCTTTAAATTCATTGATTCTTTCTTCGATTCCCTCCATTCTTCTGTTGAACTCATTCACTGAATTTTTTTATTCCCATATTGTAATTTTTCAGTTCTAAAATTTCCATTTGGCTCTTACTTATATTTTATACATCTTTGCTGGAAGATTGTTATTTTGCTGAGACCTTCTATTTTTCCATTTATTTCAAGTGTGTGCATATTTGTTCACTGAAGCATTTTTATAAAGGCAGCTTTAAAATTCCTTGTCAGGTAATTCCAACATATGTGCCACCTTGTTGTTGCATCTAGAGATTGTCTTTTGTCATTTCAATTGAGATTTCCCTGGTTCTTTGTATGAAGAGTGACTCACTTGTATTCTAGATACTTTGGGGACTATGACCTATGGGATCTTATTCAAACCTGTTGTTTTAGCAGAATCACTGCCTCACTCATGCCAGCTAGGGTGGAAACCCAGCCTCCTCACATACTTTCATGACACTGTGGGGTTGGAAGAATTCACCACTACTGAGCTGTGGTGAATGTCCTGACTCCCCATAAGCCTCCCCTGAAACCCTATCTGGAGGCAGGGCATCTGTTAGAGCTGGAAGAAAATGGAAGACTAGGCTTCCCACTTGATCCTTGCTGATGTAGAAGGAGTCAGACCACTGAATTTTTCACTGCTGTTTGGTTGGAGTGGGACAATTATTACCAAAATGTTTTCTGTCTCGTTAGCCTACTCCTTTTCTTGTCCTTTGGTTTTAGAGAAGCCCTGCTAAAACAACAGATTTGAATAAGGTCCCATAACTCATAGTCTAAAAATAGTATATCAATGCCAAAATGAAGATTTTTTTTCCACTCACATCATTGTGATACCTACATAGACCAGCATTAACTATGCATGAATTTCCTCCTTAGAATTTGGCTGAAGAACTGGCACCTCTGTGATGGATGTACTTCTGCCCTAAGCCTTCTCTTGCAGGAATAAGCTCTCTATGCAAAGTACATGGTCACAGCGTACTTAGGAGATGGAGGTGGATTTCTTCACAACTGCCTTTCTATCAGCCCCTTTCTTCAGTCCTTGCCACTCTTAAAGAAGGAAACACTTTGTATTTCAGGCTGGTTTTTCATATCTGAGGTGAATAGCAAATCTTTTGGTATTTTCATCAACCTGAGGCTTCACACTTTGTCTTGCTGAATACCTTTGAATTTTTTAGCTTGTGGTTAGCATACGTACCTTAATCTTCACAAACATAGATTTCTTAGCATGTTGATATTCATTTAATCATTTTAACAGGAAGTAGTATAGTTAAATATATAGACTCAAAACGTAAGTCTCTATTAAAATACTTAGTTCTAGTTTTTTTTTACATTCTGAACTTTGGTTTTCCAATTTATTTCTCTATCACACTATACAAATATCACTGTAATATTTTTGGTGATAGTGTAGAGAGAGAGGGGAAGACATATCACATAGAGAAACTACTCAATTTCAAATAGCTGATTTTAGGGGTAAAATATCATGTGTTTTCATATAGTCTTTATGAGCCAGCTATTGTTTAGAGTATACATTCTAATATTGTCATCTTGCCATAAAAACTCTTTCCAAATCCGTCCCATTCTGTCTTCTCTTCAATTGCATCTTTTGTCATTTAACCCAAAGGTCAAGCCACTCTGAAATTGATGGTTACCTGAATTATGCCATACACTTTGTACCTTTGCATATTGTGCAGGCATTTTTTGCTAAAATGTCTTCTCCCGTTTCCTGTGTGTTAAAATGTTCAAGTCAAAGCTGAAATGTTGTTACTCATTGAAGATGCCATTTCATCTTCTCTAAGCAAAGTCAGCCACTTTTCCTTTAGACATCAATGTACATTGGTCACACCACTAAGAAAGCAATTTGTTGAACTGTAATCATTTAATTTTTTTTTTATTATTATACTTTAAGTTCTAGGGTACATGTGCATAACGTGCAGGTTTGTTACATATGTATACTTGTGCCATGTTGGTG
>NW_012119598.1:2592708-2612030 GCF_000951035.1 Colobus angolensis palliatus
TTCCCCTGGTTAGGAAAAGGGATTCCCTTCCCCCTTGCGCTTCCCAGGTGAGGCGATGCCTCGCCCTGCTTCAGCTCTCGCTGGTTGGGCTGCAACAGCTGACCAGCACGGATTGTCTGGCACTCACTAGTGAGATGACCCCAGTACCTCAGTTGAAAATGCAGAAATCACCGGTCTTCTGTGTCCTTCGCGCTGGGAGTTGGAGACTGGAGCTGTTCCTATTCGGCCATCTTGCTCCACCCCCTATTTAATTTTTACTGTGTGAAATTCTCATGTATGCTTATCTTTATTGTACAGTCAGTGGCACCATAGTATATGGCTAGTAAATATGATTGAATGAATAAAATAACTGAAGATGTGAGGCTATTTTATAGTCACATTAATTAGAATAATCCATGTCTATAATTTCATTAGAAATCCATTGTAAGTTACTAATTAAGCACATTTGTAACAATTATATGTCATTTGGCATGACTAAAATTAGGCAAAATGGATATTTATTAAGTGTTATTGCTACTCTGCTCCTCATTAAAAAATACTTGTCAATATTTTTTCCTTTTCCATATCTAGGCCTCTTTGGAACCAATTACAGTATCCAATAATGTTTTTAAAGGATTGAACTAAGACATTTTAATAAAACAAAGGGCTTTTGTCTTACCATTCCATCTCCGCATTTTGTTCCTGACGCCACCAGGCCAATGTCTGTAGAATCACGGTATAAAAAAATGGTTTTGCATATGACAGTAGCATTCTGCTGGGGATCCTTAAGGTGATAGGTCTTGTCTTCTCCAAGGAGATAGGAAAGCTCCCCTCCAGTGCAGTAGATCTTTCCACATCTGACATCTCTGAAGGAAAGGGAGAATATTCAAACTTGGAACTAGAAATACAACTTTTGAGACTAGGCTGGCAATGAAGCCTCCCATTCACTCTTTTTCTAGATCCAGGTTTCTCACCAAGTTAAGGAGGCTGGAATGGACAGAGAAAACCACTGAGCAAAGTCTTGGCCCTGAGAACTGAGATGAGTCTGTACAAAATGTAAAATGATTGTATTTCTTTTGGATTTCCCTGTGAACCTCACAAATCAATACTGGCTTAAGTTTACAGGGGAATTTTTTTATTAGTAATTTGAATTAGCATAATTTTAATCAGGACACCAAGATTTCCTTATTTCCCTCTTCTCCTGATCTCAGTAAAAAGAGGTTAACAGCTCTGGGGACAGGAGCCATTCTGATTTTGACAAAGTGCTGTAAGAAGGCAAATTACTTTTTTTCCACAGGGCACTTACTTCTCCTCACAGGGAAGAAATCTGTTTTCCTTGTTTTTGCAGTACCCAAATTTATTTCCTTTTGTATTCATCTTGTAGCAGATATCATGACTCTCTATTGCCTCTGGGGTAAAAAATGGTATAAAAGTAAAACAAAAGCATGACTACCATGAATCATAAAAGACCTTATTTTTCTAATGTAATTAAACTTTCAGAATCATGTCATAGTGAAGTAGAATGGAATATATTATTTAAAAACTATCCTATTGCCTCAGGAGAATATTTTAGGCTGGAGATATAAAACAGTAACAAATATACATAACTCATATACTGAGATAGTTAATATTAGACTTAAGATCAACGAATATGACAGGTAATATACAGAGAAATGCTAAGCATTATCTTGGAATAATGCCACACATGACATTATCTCTGATCTTGACCCAATTCCTACAGGGCAATAACAGAGAAATAGAGGCCATCATCTATGTGAATCCTTCACTGTGATTATCTCTCACCATCATCAAATAATTCAGAGCACTGATCCCCACGAGTGGGACATTTCCCCATGAAGCAGTAGCCTTCTGAGTTCTTGCAAGGAAATCCATTGACTCTGAACTGGTCCTTAGGACATGCAGGCGAGTGGCCAGTGCACATCTCAGGAAAATCACATTCATCTTCTGCTGGTCTGCATATGGACCCTGTTTTTTTTATCTGTTGAGGAAATACAAAGGGACTAAATCCTGGATACATTTAGGTAGGTAAGGTTTAGTAAGTAGACAGAAAGTTGACCCATTCATCTAAAAAACGTTTTAAGGATGGATCATAGCTTCCTTCTGCATTCCACCAAGAATCGTTCTCATTTGTAAATGTGTTGGCACTCATGTAATTTTAGGAACGACAAAATGATGTTTTTGAAATTTGGTATTAGAATAGCCTTAGGGAGAGTTGGGATGTACATCAAATGAAGAAATGGGCAGGTATTCTCATTTATCTTGTCTTTTCTTTGTTCCAAGGGATCCAGTACATGCCCTGCCTACCCCTACCCACCTCAAACTGGGAACCCCTGCCTATAATGAGGAAATCTCCAGTCCTAATAAATCCGATTCCTGCATATGAAGTGGAGAAAAATACCCTTGCTTTCACTGCTGGAGGGAAGTGCATAGAGATATTCTCTCATCCAGCCATTCAATATGAATTTAATTATGCTGGGTTCTGGATGAATTTGAAGATGCATAAGATATATTTGTTTTCTTTGTGAGTTCACAATAAAGTTGGGTGAAAGAAGTGTCAATAAACCTTCGGACAGAGCCACTGGGGTTTCTGGTTGTCTTCCTCAGGAACGTTTCTTCACTTACTAGCCACTACCACTTTCCAATCCTGATATAACCCCTTTCCCTTTTAGCTCACCCTTGGGATTTCAACCATCCTCCCAGCTGAGGTTAAACAGATTGGTGATTATTTACAAAGGAGCAAGAATAGAGCTGGTCATGTGACTTCCCTCCTAAAACTCCAATTGCTACTTGATGTTTCTCCACTCCCCAGGCCATAGCACAGCCCACTGCTCAGATGTTGGAGCATCTCACAAGAATCTCTGTTAGGTACTTGCAAGCCTAGCTTCATTCTGGAATCAGTAGTGTAGGGTTGTCCAGTGGTTAGAAAACTCTTATATCCTACATATTCTTAAACTGAAACAAAACAAAACAAAACAAACAAACAAACAAAAACCTTTTCCTGGGACACAACCTTACCTGACAAGATTCACAGCATTCTCCTTCTGCACAAGTAAATCCTGGCTTCAATACACATGTGTGTGCATCACAGCAAGGATTAGTACACTCCTGGCAATAACCACAAAAGAAATATGAGAAGTTGATATGTGCTTTGACTCCTGTTTGAAGAATTAATTAGTTGTGTTTCTGTGTAATCTGTTACAGTTAAATGCTAATGCATGATTGTTGGCTGTGGTACATATATACAGATTACTATTTAGAACTGGTGTTTGGGACTTTTACTATTTCTCCTTCTCTTGTGCTGTTTGATACACTACAGATAATGGATTCTCACTGACAGAATTAGAGAGTCCAACATTTACAATCTTCAATTATCCTAACGATCTCCATTTCCTTGAAGGGCCTTACTGCTTCCCTGTACTGAAGTATGATGGGAGACAATTCAACTGCTGAAGATCTCATTTTACGTTTTGCTCAAGCTGCTCATAATTTCAGGCTGACTTTTATTTTTTAATGTATCATTAAATAGCATCAAAATGGTAACCTGTGCCCTATTTTCTCAAACAAAATTAAAACCTCAAGAAAATGGAGTGTGGCCAGATAAGGTACCTCATGTATTAGAATGAATCCATGGAACCATTCCAAAGAATGCATACGGACAGGAGGATCAGTTTCCAAAATTAAGAGCCTCTTTATGTTTAACCTGAGACATTTGAAGACATTCTTATAACCTTTGGACAGGTCACTGTCCCCAGTCTGATTATGCAGTCTCTAACTGCTGTCCTACTAGACCTCCTGGTATTGTGTATTATCTAGACTGTAATACTAAAATTGTGGTCCTTGGACCAGCAACATTACTGTAACCTTGCAGCTAGGTAGGTGTGCAGAATCTCAGAACCACTCCATACTTACTGAATCTGAGTCCACATTTTAACAACATCCCCTGGTGATTCATCTGCATTTATTAATTTGAGAGGCAGTTGTGTAGAACACATACCTATGTGATAAGCTCTTGAAAGAAATAGCTTCTATGATGGGGAAAAGCATATTAAGAATTACTTTAAAATTTGCCTCAAGAGTTTTCCCTAAATGCTCCAGAGACCACAACTACGATAAATACATGAAACATTAGAACATTTGTCCTCTATTAAGAGTTTTCCAATAACAGGAACTATCCAACTGTGATACAGGCTAGCCTCATAAGTTAATAAATAAAACTTGATTGAGTAAGAGATTTTGTAGAGCAGACTCTGCATGAGACATCAGACTTAAGGACACTTATGGGCCCTTGTCACAAGCAGAACCAATTGTATATAAACAAGAAAAGGTGATGCTGCTGATCTCCAGCAAGGTCATTACAAATGTTTCATGACTCGATAAGAAACCTTGGAATGAGGCTGTACCAATAATTTGTTAAAAAATAAAAATAAAAATGGAAAGCAAAAATTTTAAAAGCTTTACAAGGAACACCGTGGTTGGTTTGATTAATGGCCACATCCCTACCTAGGTTCTACCTGATCATAAATTTTGCAATTTAAAGATAGCATCGTTTGCAAATACCTGAGGAGGGCCACAGTCACACTCTTCACCCTCATCCAACTTGTTGTTTCCACAAAATTGGAAATCATCGAAATTGCAAGGAAATGGAATGTTGAGCATGCATGTTGGCTTATAATCCTTCAGGTACTTGTGGTATTGGTTTTGGCTGCATTTACTGAATTTCAGTGCAGGAATGCTAGAGATAGAATGAAGTAAAAATAAAGATTAATCCTATCAATGCATAGTGGTGCAACAGCTATGAGCATTTTATGAAGCATTTAGAAAGAACAAATGTAAATGTTTACTGTTAGTGCAGGGAAGTAATTGGGTTGTTTATGATAGAAAATATCTTCTCAAAACACAGTGAACACATGCTATTTTAGTGAAAATGGCTATAGATCCTCTAGCAAATCCTTCCTGAAGCCCACATTATAGACTGATTGTGTATGTTTACTGCTTCCAAATCCTCTTTAGTTTGATCCTCTTCAGATAACCTATATACTTGTTTATCATCTCTACTAGATTACAAGCATCTCAAAGCAATAATTGTATCACGTGCAATTTAAAAAAATAAACATTAGTTAACACAGTGCCTGGCACAAAGTGGTTCTCTATAAATTTGTTAAGACAAGCGGTTGATTTAATAATGTACATATCCATAGGAATGTGATATACTTCTTAACCTGAAATTTATCTCCCTTCCATCTTCCTTTTGACTTCCTTAACATTACTATTGACATAATAATTAAATACAGTAGGACTTTAGAGTCTTGATTACACTAGACTGAGATGGTAGAACTCTGTAAAATATTACTAATTATGTAAATAATAATGTAAACTAAATATTAATTGCTGAGTTCTTATTCTATGCCAGTCATCTCATTTGGCCGTGTTAGCCACTTTACTTCATTTAATCAATGTGTGGAAGCATTGATCACCAAGAAACTTTTCTTACTATATACAATGCTTTACATATACCTGCTCTGAAGGGATTCAAAGATGTGCAAGACTTAGCACCTGACTGCCTGGCAATTTACAGTACAACGGAGAATGCTGGACATGCTTTTATTCTGTAACTATTTATGGAGTATTTAATATGTGTTTGGGACTTTTCTAGTAGAGTGGTGATATAACAGTGACCCAAACAGACAAAACCCTCTGACCCTGTGGGACTAGCTTACATTTCAGCAGAAGAGTAAAGTTATAAATAAGCTGAATGCATGAAACAGAGAATATGCTGGATAGTAGTAAGTACTAAGGAGAAGACAAAAAACAAAAGGAGTGGGAAGTGAAATGCCAGGATATGTGTGTGATGTAGATCAGGTGGCCATGGAAAACATTGGTGGGAATAACATTTGAATAAAGATGTGAAGGAAGACATTATAGCTTATAGAAAAGATGACAAAACAAAGCATGCAGATTCTACTTCTCCCCTAATTGCCTTGGTAGTGATTGGTACTAATTGTTCAGGGTGTACTTTTGCAATGTGCCCAGAAAGAGTTTTGGGATTTCTCTCATGGTATCACTAGAGAGAGACGTTACCAGTTGGCAAGATTTAGCCCCAGAAAGGAAATTCCATAGCTTTACAACATATCCTACAATAATGGGTTTTGACTCAAAATCCACTTTTGAAATTCTTTCTTTCTATCTTTCTTTCTTTGTTTTCTTTTTTCTGTCTTCTTTTTTTTTTTTTTGGAGATGGAGTTTTGCTCTTGTATCCCAGGCTGGAGTGCAGTGGCGTGATCTTGGCTCACTGCAACCTCCACCTGCCGAATTCAAGCAATTCTCCTCCCAAGTAGCTGGGATTACAGGCATGCACCACCAGCCCGGCTAATTTTGTATTTTTAGTAGAGATGGGTTTTCTCCATCTTGGCGAGGCTGGTCTCAAACTCCCAACCTCAGGTGATACACCCACCTCGGCCTCCCAAAGTGCTGGGAATACAGGCATGAGCCACCATGCCCAGCCCACTTCTGAGTTATTTAATTCTGTGTGTTGCTGGAACCTCACCTTCCATCACTGTCCATCACGCATTTTCCTGAAGGACAGGTGCATGGGAACTCATCATGCTGCATCCCAAGGTTATGCCCCAGTTGATGTGCCATTCTGTTTGCAATTATGTTTGCATCAGGCAAAAGATCCTAATGAAAAAAAATTGCATTAGAAATTTTTGAAAGACAGCACACTGTGTACATAGTGCTTCAAACTAGTGGTTGAAAGACCTGGCTTCTGGCTCCTAGTTAACTAGTACCTATTTAAAAAGGCATGGACTCAGTTACCTCTCTCCCCTGTACCTCAGTTTCCTTAATTATATAAGAAGCCCAAGAAAGTGACTTTTTAAATATCTCTAGCTCTAACATTTTGAAATTCTTTCTTTGTGGCATGGTGATAGTCATTGTTAGATTTATAGAAGCTCATTCTTATAAACAGTTAAAAACTGTTAACTAACATTACTATGATTTTTACCTCTTCAAAATTCATATGTTGAAGGTATAAAACTAACTTCAAGGTGATGACACTAGGAGGTGAAGCCTTTGGAAGGTGATTAAGTCTTGGGGCCAGAGCCCTCATAAGTGGGATTAATGCCCTTATAAAAGAGGCTTGAGTGAGATCTCTGCCCCTTCTACCAGGTCAGGACACAGCAAGAAGGTGTCAACTATGAGACAGAGAGGCTTTAACCAGACTCCGAATCTGCTAAGGACTTGATCTTGGATTATTAGCCTCCGAGAAATAAATTTCTATTGTTTCTTATCTGTTCATTTGTGATATTTCATTACAGCAGCTAGAATGAACTAAGATAAATATCCTACACAATATAATAAGTAATATTGATTGTCCTCTTTGTACTAGATATCCAAATTCTATACAAACAGAAATGTGAGGTTCTTGTTTTCAGCTTATAGTCTCCCATTGCACAACAATGCTATACAATCTTAAAGAGGAAGTTTCTGTTATGAGGAAAACTTAAACGTCAGATATATCAAATCCATGGAAGAATTGGTTAACTTGGCTCATAGTTCTATTGTATGCTTTAATTTCGATGTTAATACAAAATTAATTTCCAAAAAGAGGTGGGCTATCAGATTACTATAAAGCTAATAAAACATACCTAATTTGGTCATCTCATCTTACTCATATAAAGTTTAAAATGTGTCCTGGAGTGATTATAATATCATAATCTAAGTAGCATATATCACAGTCTAAGTAGCATAATCTAACAGCATATATCAGATGAAATTGACTCTATGATCCAAAACTTATGTTACTAAAATACCATAGGAAAAGTTATAAGCACAAAATAACTATGTAATAAATAAGTCATGTGGTCATTTAAATAAGTGCTAGCTTTGAGGTCTTTGATCTTAATAACAGACAAAGTATAGCAACAACTAGGAAGCAACATAAAGGAAATAAATAGAAACCTTAGTGTTTTCAAGAATCTCTCAGAGGGGGTTACTCGGACAACATTTACTAGAAGCTTAGAGACTTTGGAAAGGATCACATAAAAAAAGGAGTCAACAGTTTTTAGGTCTTATGCTTTCTAAAAATGAATTGAAAGGTCATCTTGATACGATATATGAAGTGGTTTATGTACCTTATTATCAGCACAAGAACAATTATCCTCACTTGCCAAATGAGCCATCAACTTGTGTGTATATTATTTGTCCTTATAAGTGGCTATATTTCATATGCAAAAGAGCTTTACTAATCATTGCATGCTGATCTGTGGTGTACCATCCGTTTAAACTCTGAACAAAATGAGTTTGCCTTCAACATTTATAATGTTTTAATGAAACATTTTTTATTCATTTAATGAAGAAAACGTAACAGTCTGTTCATGACATATCGTAGTGAGTATATACGACAAAATGAACACATAATCTCTTTCCATGGAACCCAGGACATTACAAAAATTTTATTCAAGCATTATTAAGTAATATAAATAAAACACAGCCCACCTTAATGATACTGGTCGAATAATAGGGCAGGCACATACCCGCTGGATAAGAAATTCCTTGCACATGTGTGTAGATCCACTTCCCACTATGAAAAAGATGAAAATATACTCTTCAATCTGAGTTAGTAGTTTAATTAACACAAAGATCAAATTGCAGTGAACCCCAACAATGCCAATGCTTTTGCATGTGAAAATGCCTTCTTATTTCTGGAGTTTTGGAATTGAGGCTGACTTTAGTTGATATTGAGCTCATCTTTAACCTGTGGGATATTAGAGGCATTAAAAAAGCTAGTGCATTTGGGAGGCCGAGGCAGGTGGATTCACGAGGTCAAGAGATCAAGACCATCCTGGCCAACATAGTGAAACCCCATCTCTACTAAAAATACAAAAATTAGCTGGGCATTGTGGTGCACACCTGTAGTCCCAGGTACTCGGGAGGCTGAGGCAGGAGAATCACCTGAACCCGAGAGGGGGAGGTTGCAGTGAACTGAGATTGTGCCACTGCTCCCCAGGATACAGAGTGAGGCTCCATCTCAATTAAAAAAAAAAAAAGCCAGTGCAATCTTAAACTGAAATTGTAGAAAAGTATAAAACAAAAACAAAAAATACAAATCAAAAAATAAAACTGAAATCCCATTTTACTTGACACTGTCTACTCTGCCCTCAGCCTTGGATAAAACCACTTACAAGACCAGAAATTAATTAATTAATGAAATTTAAAAGTGCTTAGAAGGAAAAACAAAGTAACACAGTGAATGGACTTAACACCATGATTGATTAGCTATAGTTGAAAAATGTTAAGACTTTTAATCAACCATAAAAACTCAGGTATGGTTTGACAGCTACAATAAAACACTTAAATGCGTTGTCAGGTAAAATGAGAACTGTTCTTGGATTACTTGAAAAGACAAATGTAGATATTTATATTATAGGAATCCAAATTTGATTTGGTTTCAGGAATATTATTTAGAGTTGAACCACCTTAAAAAGAGCCATTAAAGGCTAAAGGGTCACACCTGGAATGTAACAGCACTCAAAGACAAAAAAGGTGGTCAGACTAGATGACCCCTTTCAGTCTAGACCTGTTTTGATTAAGATACACTCCATTTTTTTCTTTATTACTGAAATGTTTCTCTTCCTACATTTCAGGCATCAATATTTGACTATGCTTCTTGGAAAGACAGAATTCTGGTCTTTTTAAACTCTGGGGATATTGAGAAAACCACATATATAGAGGGGAAGCACCAGGACAAGAATAATCTCAAGTGTTCTCTCATGGTCGCTTGAAATCAAGTAAAACATGATAATGCTGTATATACTGTCTTGCCACTTCTACATCTAAGTGAATACAGAAGGACAGATACCCAAGAAACTTAACACATAAGAAGTCCCAAATATGATGCTCAATTGGCTGTTTAGTAGCATTTCACCCCATCTCCTTATTTGCAGACATCCTATTGATATGAGAAGCTACTGGTTAGAATAGGAGATGTTCTAAGATAGTTAAAAGTTTTCTACTTACACCCATTCAAATATTTTTGGGTTTATTTATTAAGTATTTAAAAATACTTGTATAAGGAGAGGGCAAAAGAGTTAATCTTACCCACTCTGAAGTTTGTGGTGATGTTTTACTACACTCCATTCCCCATGATTTTGGGGCATGCTAATGCATGAATATTCAAGTACAAGCCAGGCACACCTATGCCTCTGGAGATACACGCTATGGGCCATCCCAGATATAAAACACAGGAATTACGTTACTTTGGAGGTCTGGTTCACTCTCATTAATCTGCCAAAGGACTGAATCTGACTTCCAACTACAGGTATCAGAAGCTTCAGGTTTTTGAGTTCAGATGGAAAGTCAACATCTAAATAATAATAGAAGATTAGCAGGCTGGGTTTGCAGACCTCAGGAGAAATACCGATATTATGGGTATATAAAGTAGGAAAAGTGGGCACTATTCGAATATAGTAGCTTTAAGGGCATCAGATGAGATGCTAAAAGATGGCATCACTCCAAAGGACTTCTTCCACAATTTAGCATTCTTTAGGATAACAGGACTGTACTAAATATTAGGTTGCATTACATTCAGTTCCATAATTACTTATCCTTTTCTTCTGGGCTAAGTATTGTGCTGGGTATCTTGAATAGTAAAAATGATAAAAATGGTCCCCTTTTTAAAGAAATTAAAGGTTGAGTAGTCTAGACAAAGTCACGCTTTTACTTAGGAATATTAAAGCTCTGACAGGTTTCACTTATCAGATTAGTTGTCTGTTCAATCGTAGAGTAGAGAAGACGGTATTGAAGGGCTGGTCACCAGGCAGGCAGATTTTGATGAGGGGAAATGTTCAGAGAGTGAGGTGCTTTCCCAAAAAGGCAGATTTTGGTAGAATATTGGAATGGTACAACATGGGAGGGTGAGAGGAGTTAGCACTGGATGGTTGATAAAAAATGTAAATAGATTCTAAAAGCACTTGGCTTACCTAATGGCATTTTTAAGTCTACCAAGGAATATGAATATATCAGATTTTTTCTTTTCTAGTATTAATATTAGATCATTAAATAGTCCACTTGAAAACTTTCTATTTATTTATTTATTGAGACAAGGTCTCACTCTGTCACTCAGGCTGCAGTGCCGTGACACAACCACAGCTCATGTTATCCTTAACCTCCTGGATTCAAGAGATCCTCCAGCCTCAGCCTCCCAAGTAGCTAGGACCACAGGTGCATGTCCCCATGATCAGCTAATTTTTAAATTTTTTGTATAGATAGGGTCTTGCTATGGTGCCTGGGGCTGGTCTTGAACTCCTAGGCTAAAACAATCCTTCTACTTTGGTCTCCTAAAATGTTGGGATTAAAGGTATAAGCCACTGTGCCTCGCTTGGAAATTTTCTGTATAGGTACAAACAACATTTTGCCCCTATGTACTACCCAAAAGTCAACTGCTTAAACGGTTTTTTTTTTCTGTTAATTTTTTTGTTTTCTTTTGTAATAATCCACTGAAGGTATGCAAGAAAATAGAGCAATCACCAACCTGAGTAATACAACATGATCAAAATCCTTCCTTGTTTTAAGGATCCTTTCTTGCCAAGATGAAAAACGCAATAAGGTAGTTTCTATATTTGAATGTAGTTCTATTTTATCTTCATGTGTCCATATTTCAATGCCAACCAACGTCACATGGATGTTTAAGGTTTTATAAATCTGTTCAAAGAAGAAACCATTTTTCACAAAGTCAGGTTGCTGGAAAGATTCTGCAATATTACTATATTCCTTTACATTTTCCCAAAACAATAATTTGAACTTGTGAGGTATATAAGTAAACAGTGCAAGCCTCATGTTACAAACAGATATATCAAAATGGGACAGAGTGCATTGCCCAGAATACCTGGTGAATTTTCTGGGCAACAGTGAAATTTAATCAGAAAGATCTGCCTCCTCAAACTATCATAAGTCTTACAGGCACTGTCTCAAGATGTGCTGGAAGAATTTATTAAAGTTTTGAGTTTAGAACTGGCCTAAAAGCATAAATTTACTAACAGTAGCAGGTGGTGTGACTGCTCCTTATTCACCTTCATACTTTAAGCCAAGGGTTCGTTCTGTGACAGGTTAGAAAGTTGGTATTGGTTTCCAAAAACTTACCTACTGTGTTCGATCTTTATGTTTGATTTCTGTAACTACCTTTTTTTTAAATCTGAGAAATGTTACTAGGGATTGCTCTAAGCAGGCAGAAATAGTAGTAGTCTATAAACCTCACACCTATTTCTACCTGCTCTGTAAACACCTGGGTGATAGGTACTTTTATACCAGGACAAAAGAAGTTGGAGTTTATGCAATTGTTATGGGAATTTTGAGAGAAAGGACTATGTGTTGTATCAGTTTTATATTCCACAACAGTCAGTACAAGTAGGTTGAAAGACAGTGAATGATAAAGTATCAATACTGAATGAACAGAAAAGGAACGATCATTCATACAACGTTACGAGGCAATGTAACTAGTCAATAAGAAGGGTAATACTTATATCATTCCTGTAACAATAAACTTGTGTTAATATTCTACTTTTCTTAACCTACAAGATATGAATATACTCAATTCCATGTGTCAATAGAGGCCAAAAGATCAGTTCATAATCATGAGAATTAGATGCCTTTTAAACTCTCCTGAAGTTAGACATCTAGTCAAACTCTGACCTCAAATCTACAAAGCCTGTGATATGCATCCTTATTCCTCTTGGCCCTGAATTTTTTGTTTGTTTGTTTTTGAGATAGGGTCTCACTCTGTCACCCAGTCTGGAGTGTAGTGGTGCAATCATAGCTCATTGCAAAGTTGAAATCCTGGGCTCAAAGGATCCTCCCACCTCAGTTTCCTGAGTAGTTGGAACTACAGGCACACACCACTGCACCTGACTTACTTTCTTTTTCCCTTCCCTTCCCTTCCCTTCCCTTCCCTTCCCTTCCCTTCCCTTCCCTTCCCTTCCTTTCCTTTCCTTTCCCTTCCTTTCTTTCCTTCTTTTTTTTTTTTTTTGTTGGGATGATGTCTCACTTTGTTGCCCAGTCTAGTCTTGAACTCGTGGGCTCAGTGATTCTCCTGCCTTGATCTTCCAAACTGTTGGGATTACAAGCATGAGCCACCACACCAGGCTCTTGACCCTAATCTTAATGTGTGGTAAACTTTAGAAATTAAGTACTACATAGCAATAATTATTTTAACCTGGGATTTTCGGAGCCTCTCTATTCGTAAGTGGGCTTTACATTTGTAACACTGTGCACAAGTGCAAACGGAAATATTATTTGTCATTCTGATTGTATTTTCTTCTCATAAGAACAAATCTTATAAAATAAAAGCCATGCTTTATTTGCTAAATTCTTGGATAGTTTTGGATACACACATATGGAAGGTTGTGGAGACTTGAACTGCTCTTTATAGTAGGGAAATAACTATGGAATCTCTAAGTTAAAAGGGGTGAAGACATAAAGTCAAAATAAGAAAGGACCCAGTGAAATAATATGAGTATGGGCTCTGTGAAGGATAATAAAGGGTCAGTAAGAAAGGATACAATGGCCAGGCACATGGGCTTTTAGACTTTGTTACCTTAAATTGTTTGTTTTATAATGTGCTATGTAATCTCCCAATCTAAACTACAAATCTTCAGTAAAAGTTCAGTAATATGCAATGGTTTTATATGTATGTTTATTTGAAGATTAGAAACCAAGGAAAGAGTTTTAGTCTAGAGTTGGGGTCAATGCCAGGGAAGTGATAAAAGACATAATTGCAAGATAAAAGGAATGGAAGAAAACAGAAGTGATTATGAGATGTAATCATTGCACTGCATACTGTTCCTTCCTCCCTCTTACAAAAAGGCATGGGGAAAATTTTCAATTTCCACAGACATAAATTGAAATAGTTGGGAGAAGTTCTGCTTCTGCCTACAATGTATGAAGTTAGAAAGAATGTTGCCTCTACCCTGACAAAAAGGACAAGCCAGAGAAACTACAAAATCATATATATTTTTCTGAGTCCACCAGAGAACTGAGGCAATAGGGCCAACAAGTGTGCCTGAACCTTAAGCAAAGACCATCTCCTTCAAGGAGAGATGGTGCCAGAACACCTCCCTTGTGGCAGATAACGAGAAAGAAAGATGTTGAGCACTTTATTAATGGGTAGAAATAATTGACCAAATATCATTAATGAATTGCTTAAGGCCAAGTATGGGATAGAAGGAGAATGCAGAATCCCATGGAGATCCAGACCCAGGGATCTCAGGTCCGCACACAGATTGATCTCCATGGGCCTCCATGGATGCCGACAACCACAGTGGGGGACAGAGAGGGAGTTTCAAGATGGCCTCCCTCAGTGGGGCGGGCCTAAAGAAGGGGAGAATTGCTGCTTTGCAAAAAATTATAAAATCTACCGAACTCTTTCCCCAAGGAACACAAGCCTTAAGCTGCCAAGGGAGCTTTAGCAAATTTTCCCCCAAGAACCCAAATTAAAATTTATTACAGCTGAAGAAAAGGAAAACAAAACAAAGCAAATCAAAACAAAAATAGCCTTCTACTCCTCGAGGAGAGGTGGGAAACTGTCCTGAACCCAGACCATTCGGGATCTCCTACCAATGGAGAGGAAAATGAGCACTGAGAAATACTCAGCCAATGACCCATGGACAGGGCTTCCCTAAGACTGAGGTTAAATTAGGGTAATAGAAAGTGCTCTGGGCCCCATAACTAGGCTAGAAGGCACTGAGGAGCAAACAACAGGCCACTATTGAAGAAGGGGTGAGAATGTGAAGGGAGGTGCTGGCTCTCAAAGCCTAAAGTTGAGAATGGAACAGAAATAAGGGGAAAAGCTCTCCAACAATGCAGGACCCATCCTATGCACAAAGTAACAATAGATGAATACGCAGTTGATAGGTCACTGCAGGTAGCAGTAGCAACAGCAAAACCAGCTCAATTTCTGACCAGATTAATCGACTTCCACATGTTAATGACCTAGCAAAAGAAGAAGTGCACCATTTCAGGCATAAATACTATTTTCTTAGACTCTACTATGCATACTGTCTACCATCCAATAAAACATTAAAGAACATATAAAAGAGCATGAAAAGACAACCCACTGTTGGAGAGAAAAGAGCTGACAAAACTAAACTCATAGATGACCCACATACTGAAATTGTCTGATGGGAAATTTAAATTAGTTATCAATAATATGTTGAAGGCTCTAATGGAAAAGATGGATGTGGTTTGCAGAATTCTAAGATGGCCCCCAAGGATTCCTGTTCCTGGACACTAACACACTGTGGAATGACCTCCCTTTCAATGTGGGCAGCACTGTGAGTATGATGAATTTCACTAGTATATTTAGGTTATGATACAGCGCAAAGATAAAGGGAGCTTACAGCTTTTCAGATGCAATTAAGGTACCCAAATCAGAGGATTCTGAGTTGAATAACAGTGAACTTACTGTGGGTGGACCTAATTTAATCTTTTAAAACAAGTCTAGTAATTTGAAGCAGCAGCATTTCTCCTGGTGGCCCAAAGAAGAAACCTGACATGTTGTGAAAGGGTCCAAGAGAGCACTGTGTGGTAAGAAATTGTTAGGGCCCCCAGTAACTGAGATGGCCCCAGCAGACAGCCAGCAAGAATTTGAGAACTTCAATCCTGCAACTGCATGAACTAAATTTTGCCAACAACAACAAGCTGAGATCCCCAGGCCCGATTTCCTCATTCTGAGATCCTGAGCGGAGAACCCAGTTATGCTGTACCCAGATTCTTGCCTACAAAAATTGTGAGATCGTTAATGAGTATTGTTCTAAGATGCTAGGTTTGTGGTAACTTGTTATGTAGTAATAAAAAAATGAATATATTGAAAAACAAGCTTGAAAAGATGAGGGAATTTCAGCAGAGAGGTGGAAACTATAAAAGAGAGCAGATGAAAATAGCAGAGTACATATATAGTGGTAGACACAAAGAATACCATTGATGAATACATCAGTAGGCTAGACATGGGTGAGGAAAGAATCCTGTTGGCCCGATAAAAATTAGCCAAATGGAAACACAAAGAGTTAAGAGTGAAAACCACATAGGGGAAGGTCCAAAGCTATGGGAAAATCACAAGATCTAATATTCATATAATAGAAATACTATGAAGAGAAGACAGATAAGAAGGCAGAAGAAATGGGGACCATGGTCAATAATTTTCAAAAATAGTATAAAACAGCAAATCACAGATCCAAGAAGTTCAGAGAATCCAACACTGTAAATACCACACACACACACACACACACACACACACACAGACACACATACACTGATGAGGGTATGCCAAAGGGACACATAGACCAGCTGAAATATTGCCCAATGGACAAAAGTGAAACAATTTGAGCAACAAAATAAAGTAGTGTTAGGTTGTAACTCAAAGTATAAAATAAATATCCACTGATATAAATAAATTATTAAATACATGTTAATGGAAGAAAAGAGATAAATCTCTTGCGTAGAAAAATTTCAAGCAATTTATGTAGATGCTCCATTGTCAAGGAGGAAGAGCATAATTTACACTTCTTAGTGAGCTGTGCATAGTAACTTTCTTTCAAAGAATATATTACTGTAAGGAAGCATACACTTTCCATATGACCCAGTATTTCTACTTCTTCGTTATTTACCAAAGAAAAATGAAATTTTATAATTGCACATACAACTATACACAAATGTTTAAAGCCATTGTATTTACAATAGCCAAAAACTACAAGCAGATTAAATGTCCCTCATCTGGTGAATTAGTAACTATTGGCCTAGAGGGGCCTTCCTTACAGCGTTTTCCTAGGGGCTCTCTTTATCCTAGTAATAGGGCTGAGGTGTCTCAGAATGAGTCAGCAAAAAAAAAAAAAAATGTGTTGCAATTCACAATTTGTTTTTTTAAAAGGGTTATATACCTGATTCTAATTTAGACAAATTAAGCATTTTAATATATGTTACTGAAACACACCACTTTCTATGCCAAACCATGGACAACAAACGATAGCTTAAAAGGCTTTTCATTATACAACTTCACAGAGCAGTGATTTAAAGTAGTGTGATTTGGTTTATAGTGATTGATTTTCATATTCTTTGTACATTGCTTCATAAATTTTGTGGTTAGAGACCAAGTTTTGAAACTTATTTCAATATTAAGTGCCATTTACATCGAAAATTGAAAATTCAGAGCTGTGGTTTGTTGTTATTATTTTTTCCTGTGGATTTTTGTTATGAGTCTACTTGGTGAATCTTTGTGCTTTGTACTCCCTTAATATCAGGTGACTACAATAGTCCAGCAGAGATCTGTGCTGAAAGGTTCTTTGCATTCATATTATTGGCTTGATTGAAAAACTATATCAAACCTTACCATGTTGACAAAATTGACCATTCCCCAAATTCGGTTCCTTAGTTTATTGTGAAGATGACTATTCCTGCGATACTGGAAATATAAATATCATATTAATATTCATTAATAATAGGAGTTGCATTAAAGCTCAACAAAATACTTCATTCATCATCAGCTATTACAAAGAAAAAAAAAATCATTGGCCTAATGAAGAAAGAGAACTCCTTTCATTCAGCTAAACACCAGACAACTTAAATAAGTTTTTGATATAAAATAACTAAATACAGCCCTCCTGAAGACATGCTTAGGTTTAGTAGTACTTCAAGTTTTTCTTCTAACTTTGTTTCCTTTTCACATTACATTATACTACATAACATTAATTTATTAAACCAACTGATTAGTGTTCTTTAGAGTCCATTTTTTATCACATAGATGAAACAAACCTATTAAAGCTACAAAGCAATCAATATATGGCAAAGAACAGCAACTTTATTAACCCTTCTGTGTCCTTGGTATTCACAAAATAAAGAATATGTAATAAAAAACACCCACTGGAGCTGGAGATAGGCTGAACAGGGACAGGAAACTGTAGCTACCCCTTCCCTCCAGGAAACAGCTATGAGGGCAAACCAGACTTTCATGTCCCGTCTATTCTGACTTTTGTTCTCTCTTTTTAACTGCATTCTCTTTTTGTACCATTGGGATCTTGTATCATTTATCAATTTAGACTTGATCAAATGTACTTAATAATAACATAAGGTGTACTGTAGGGATAAATGCAAATGGTCAAACTTCTTTCATAATAAAAATAAGAAATTAACTTGTCTTTCCTGAATCTTATAAGTATCTACTTGTTACCATCCCATTGCTCTCCTGTTATGTTAAATATCAAAATACTGCTAAGATATAGCATTCTTCAATTTTCATCTCCCATCTACTCAACCTACTACACTCTGATTATAACTGCCACTATTCCATTGAAACTATTTTTAAAAACTCAGAAATATTCTCTTAATTATCAAATAAATTGTGAATATATTTTCCTTTCTGGTCATCTTGTCCACATTTAATGTTGACCATTTTCAATTTCAATAAATTTCTTAACTTCTTGGTTTCTATTACCCCGTACACTCCTGCTATTTTATTGTGCGTTCCCATTATCCTTTTAAACACTGGATGACAAATATGTTTCCCAACAGGATTTCCATTGATTGCTTGATAGATAAGAATTACCCAAAAGTCACTGCCTAAAATTCACTGTGGAGAGAGATTCTGAGGCTATTTTAGGGATCACAAAGATTAGGTACTTTATCAATCAGTGATTTTCAACCAGAGGAGAGGGAGGAAGAATGGTTAGGTATGAGCTTTGCACTTTTATTGCCAAATCTTTATTTAGTGGTTGATGTTCCCCAGGATTCAGACATATGTGTTCTGCTCTTCTTTTTCAATTTGTTAGCTGTCAGTGTATCATCCATATCCTCACTTAACTTCCCTGCTGAGAATTCCACACTATCTTCAAGATATGTAAACTTCTCAACATGTTTCCAAAGACTGCCTTTGGTTTCCTTATTTTATTTGATTGGAATGCTCACATTTTCTACCCTCCTCTTGCTTTCTTGCCCTTTTTATTGTTGTTGTTCCTCGAGATGAGGTCTTGCTCTATCATCCAGGCTGGATTGCATTGGTGTGAACATGACTCATTGCAGCCTTGACTTCCTGGGCTCATTTGATCCTCCTGTCTCAGCCTCCCGTGTAGTTAGATTCACAGGTACACACCACCACACCCAGCTATTTTTTTTTTGTTTTTTTTTTTTTGAGACAGAGTCTTGCTCTGTCACCCAGGCTGGAGTGCAGTGGCACAATCTCGGCTCACTGCAAGCTCCGCCTCCGAGGTTCATGCGATTCTCCTGCCTCAGCCTCCCGAGTAGCTGGGACTACAGGCGCCTGCCACAACACCCGGCAAATTTTTTGT
>NW_012119598.1:2612080-2617096 GCF_000951035.1 Colobus angolensis palliatus
TTTTTGTAGTGATGGGGTCTCACTCTGTTGCCCACGCTGGTCTCAAACTCCTGGTCTCAAACAATCCTCCCACTTTGGCTTCCCAAAGTGCTGGGATTACAGGTGTGAGCCACCGCACCTGACCTCTGCTGCTCTTTTTATTTGGCTATCATATATATCACTAATACTCAGAACCTAGCATAATGAACGCACATTAACTATTTGTGAAATGAAAATGGATGATTTACCATAGGAACTTATGTAAATAAAGAAACCCTTAAATATTTTAAGACAATATTAAAGCAGCATGTGCAAGAGTTATACACGTAAAGCCCCAGTTTAATGCAACTAAAATAACACCAAGCAACCCTTCTCCTAGTATCTGAGTAAAAATTTTAATAACCTGTTCTTAGTCTTTGATAGCATGTATATTATTATTAAGAGCAAAGTGTCTCTTAGCACTCTTTTTAAAATTTCTCAGCAACATGATAGTGTAAGCCTTTCTGTTCAGTGCTTAGAACTTACAATTTCAATTTAAAATTTTTTCATAGGTTAACTACAGTTTCTTCTATTTTTAATGTGTAAAAATGTTAGATCTTTTCAATTAAAGTGGGTCTTACCTTTTTTTTCTTATTACATTGCCTGGGAATTTCAGTAAAAACGTTTAAAAAAAAAATCTGGTGACAATGAGCATATGTACCTTATTCCCAATTTTGGAGGAAAACTGCCAGCATTTTATTAATAAGTTTAATGTTTATACTGAACAGGAGTTTGCTAAATATACTTTATTTTCTTCCACTTTTTATATCCTAAGAGTTTTATTATGAATGAATGTTGAATTATATGTGTGTGTATACACACACAAATACCTACTATATATATATATTTGAGATTATCAATTTAAAAATATCTATTCATGTCAAAGCAAAGCAATGTTCACATCACTGGAGGAAACCATCATTCTCATGTAAACTTTTTATGGATATATCTTGGCTTGGGCTTGCAAATATTTTTTGGACATTTGAAGTTGCATTTGTAAGTGAATTTAGCTTATAATTTTACTTCCACTTAAGATCATGTCTAGATTTGTTACCAATATTATCAGTTGTCATAGATTGTTATTGTAATGACTCAAGGAATCACTCTTACAGGTAACTATATCTTTTTATAAGTTTCCTCCAACGTTGATTCTAGGCTTGGACATATGACTTACTTTGGGTGAGACATGTGAACATGTACAAACAGAAGCTTGAAAGGCTCTTGCACCTTGGAGCCTCTCCTCTCTTTTGATGCTTTGATGCCCAGCTCTGATGCAAGAAAGCACAACCAGCTAGGCTACTGGAGAGACATGGCCAGCTGAAACCCAATACCACGTCCCAGGCAAATGACCGCAGCCATCTTAGACTAGCCAGTCAGTGGAGTCAATAGATTATTGCAGCTGCATGAGTCATTGATTACCCACCAGGTTTTGATTAGTTTATGACACAGTGGTAGATAAATAATACAAAGATTAGAATAACCATATAAAATGCGGGATTTTTTCCTCTTTTCCTATTCTGTGGAACAGCTTGTAAAAGATAAGGTTATTTGTTACAACAAACTTTGGTAAAACTTGTTACCAAACCAGTCTAAGCCTGGTGTCTTTACTTGTTGATAGGTTGTGGACTACTTATGTAATTTTTCAAATTTGTTGTTAATCTTTTTGGGATTTCCTATTTATTGTTGAGTCAGCTTGATAACATTTAACTACCTACTTCTGTTTATAAATTTATTGGTACATAGTTCTTCATATATTTTTAATGATGTGTAACCTTAATTTTATTTATAATTATGTTTTATTTTCTAACTTTACATATTTTTTTTTAATTGGCATTGTCAGAAGCTTGTCTATTTCATTAATGTTTTCAGAGAACTAGTACTTGACTCTGTTGAACTACTCCATTGGACATTTTTTTGCCTTTTGTTTCGCTTTGTGGTTTTATTGATTTTTCTCATGGTTTTATTGATTTTTCTCATTGTTAAATTACTTTCCTCTTTCTATCTTCTTTGGATTTATACTGTTTTGTTTTCAAATCTCTCTAGTTGGACTCTTAGTCTCTTTATTTTCTTTCTTTTTTCTTAATAAAACTGTTTAAATTGACAAATGTCTAAATACTGGTATGCTACCTGTATCGAGTAAATTTTACTTTAGTGTTTTTTTTTTTTTGGTCAGTTATAAATAGTCCATAATTTCAGATTTAATTTTTTAGACAATTAATATTTGGAAATATATTTTACTTTAAGTTTCCCAACCAATGGTCTTTTAATGGTCTAATTAAACAATTTTTGTTATAACTTCTAATTTGGTTGTGGTAAAAAAGAAAAAAGTGATCTTATGATATCTCTTTGCTATTTCTATTTATTTTCTTTGTGGCCAGATACCCTGTTAATTTTTTCAAATATGTTATTTGTACATGAAAAATATACATATTCTTTTTAAAAAAATGCAAAGTAGTATATCAATTGGTTAGATCCAACTTACATTTATGTAGTTCAAATCTTATCAATTTTTGCTGAAGGTATTTCTCTTGACTTAAAATTTTCTGATAGAGAAGAGCTAAAAAATACCCTACTTTCTCTGGCAAACCTGTTACATTTTTGTTATCTTTTTAAACTTTGTTGTTAGGTGTTTTCATATTTTGTGTCCTTCTGGTGCTCTTTTTCTAATTAATTTTCCAATTTATCTCAAATAACTTTTTAAATCATAAATTACCCTTTATATACTATTAAAATAATAAGATATCTTTTGGGGGGGAAAGAACTACTTTATCTTATTATTTAATGAGATTTTTCAAGTTTCTGAGAGGTTTAGCTGTATTTCTTATAAATGTCATAATATCCTTTTTTTATATACAGTTTGAGACTTTTTAACTTCTTTTTTTGTTGTTGTTTTGTTTTGTTTTTTGGGAGATGGAGGGAGTCTTGCTCTGTCACCCAGGATGGAGTGCAGTGGCATGATCTCGGCTCACTGCAACCTCCACCTCCCGGATTCAAGCAATTCTCCTACCTCAACCTCCTGAGAACCTGGGATTACAGGCGCGTGCCACCTCGCCCAGCTAATTTTCATATTTTTAGTAGAGATAGGGTTTCACTGTGTTGGTCAGGCTGGTGTTAAACTCCTGACCTCAGATGATCCACCTGCCTTGGCCTCCCAAAGTGCTGGGATTACAGGCATGAGCCACCACGCCTGGTCAAGACTTTCTAACTTCTAACAGGCAGATGTAATTGTTATATTTACTCTAATTTCTGACACATTTGGAATTACTTTCACATATTACTTTGTTTTTGTATTTACAATTCTATATGTATATATGTGTATATGTAATATAGTCATACATTGCTTAACAACAGGAGTATATTCTGAGAAATGCATTCTTAGGTGATTTCATCATTGTGCAAACATCATAAAGCATACTTACACAAACCTCGTTGTTATAACCTACTACACATGTATACCATATGGTATAGCCTACTGCTCCTAGGCTGCAAACCTGTAGAGCAGGTTACTATACTGAATATTGTAGGCAATTGTAACATAACGCTTTTTGTATATGTAAACTTAGAAGTGCCAAAACAATGGTATAAATGACAAAAAATAAAAAATAAAAAACTGATATGCCTCCTAGGGAACTTATTATGAATGGAGCTTACAGGACTGAAGGTTTCTCTGAGTGAATCAATGAATGAATGGTGAGTGAATGTAAAGGCCTAGGACGTTACCGTACCTCACGGTGAACTTTATAAACACTGTACACTTGGCTCCACTATATTTATACAAGTATAATTTTATTTCTTTAATAATAAATTAAGCTTGGCTTACTGTAAATTTTTTACTTTATAAACTAAAAATTTCTGAACTTTTGACTTTTTAGACAATGGTTTAAAATACAAACACGTTGTACAGCTGTACAAAAATATTTTTTCTTTATATCTATATCCTGTAATCTTTTTTCTAATTTTTATTTATTTTTTACTTTTTAAATTTTTGTTAAAAACCACACATATTAGCCTAAACCTACACAAAATCAGGATCACCAATATCATTGTCTTCCACCTCCATAACTTGTCTGCCCGGAAGGTCTTTAGGGGCAATTACATACATACAGCTGCCATCTCCTATGATAACAATGCCTTCTCCTGGAATACCTCCTGAAGGACCCACCTGACGCTCTTTTACAGTTAATTTTTTAAATATATCAATAAGAATATACTATAAAATAACAATAAAAAGTATAACATAGTGAATACATGAACCAGCAACATAGTTGTTTTTTATTATCAAGTATTGTGTACTGTACATAATTGTATGTGGTATACTTTCATATAACTGGCAATGTGGTAGGTTTGTTTACACCAGCATCACCACAGACACATGAGTGAAACATTGAGCTATAATTTTATGATGGCTACGATGTCACTAGTATAGGAATTTTTCATTATCATCTAATGGGACCACTTTCATATATGTGGTCTATTGACCAAAACATTGTAATGCAGTGCATGACTGTTGGCATATGTGTGCATGTGTGTGTTTTCTTTGAGGCTTTCTGTTGGATTGGTCTTTTTTTTTTTTTTTAATGTTCAAATCTATCTATCCCCCTCTACTCTTTTGGGATATTTACATTCTAATTGCTAGGTTAATAATGATTACAATTAAAATGTTAACACCCATACTTTACTTACCAAGTGTAAAATTGTGACTACCTTTACATTCCTAATCTAAAATTCTCATAGAACATTTTAAGTATGATTTCTTTCTCCCAACCTGTTATCCTTGCCTGATATTTTAGTACTCAATTTAAATTTTACAACATTTTGCATTAGCTGTTTGAACGTATTGTTCTAGAAATTATGTCTTCTGTTGTTTAAAAGGTATGCTCTGTTTGTGATTTACTTATAGTCAATCTCTTTCTTATAGTTGATTTTAAAAGATTTTTTCTTTGTCTTTGATATTCAGAAATTTTTCTACAGTGTTATCTGATTTGTTTATTCCTTTCC
>NW_012119598.1:2618861-2626758 GCF_000951035.1 Colobus angolensis palliatus
CCATCATTTGGTATTAAGTCCAGCATGGACTAGCTCTTTTTCCTAATGCTTTGTTTAGGCTTTCAGGTCAAATAAGAGTTGTAAAGAATCATAAACTCATACTTTAACATTTAGGTTTTGTTTTCTTCATTTACTGAGTCAATGCTTCATTAGTAAGCTCGTATGAAAAACATCCATCCGTACCTGACAGTTAAAACATAGGATGGAGTATTAGGACTGACTGCATTTCTTGTACTCCTTCCCCTGCCTCCCAACTTTCTAATTTTCAGTAGTCTCAATTCCAAGGAAACATGTATAAATTTTGCTAATTATAGATCTTTTATTTTTTATTTTTATATATTTATTTATTTTTCTTTTGAGACAGGGTCTTGCTCTGTTGCCCAGATTGGAGTGCAGTGGCAAGATCTTAGCTCACTGCAGCCTCCACCTCTTGAGTTCAAGCCACTCTTCTGGCTTAGCCTCCCAAGTAACTGGGATTATAGGCACATGCCACTACTGCCCGGCCAATTTTTTGTATTTTTAGTAGACACGGGGTTTCACCATGTTGGCCAGGCTGGTCTCAAACTCTGACCTTAAATAATCTGCCTGCCTCAGCCTCCCAAAGTGTTGTGATTATAGGCATGAGGCATGAGCCACCATGCCCGGCTGATCTTTTATGTCTATAAAACACCAATACCAGATCTTTTATGTCTATAAAACACCAATACCAGGAGATTCTTCTAAGTGTTCAGTTTTCAGTGTGCATGCACTGAGGTATGTGCACATTCTCTGAGGACAAATCAGAGGTAAATTGTTCAAAGATTTGCCTAAATCATTTTTCTATGGATGAAGTAATCATTTTTTTGTTGATTTATTCAATCAAGAAACATCCATTAGGCATATAGTATGTTTCAGACACTATATGAATCAAGGACATATGAAAAAGAAAAACAACAATGTAGTTTACAGGCTAACATCCACTGGGAATTTAAGGAGATATAGATTAGTTGCATAGAAAAGCCTCAAGTTCCAAGGACTACGTTTATACAACCATCCCACCGACAACTGAACTTGTTTTATCCTTAATTGCCCTTAACCATGAAAATATTTGGATGATAAAAAAGGCAGAACATAGCTTGCCATCAATACCTCTGCAAAAAAATGTCAGGGAAGACAAGGAAAGACAATATCTCTAGATTATGTTTCAGGACATTGAAAATTCCATTATTTCCAACTACTCATAGCCCCAGTGCTATCAGTCTATACGTAGGATTGTAGAATCATCCTTTGTTGAAACTCATGAAACAAACTGAGATTTACTCTATGAAAAAAAACTTTTTACATAGATAACTGAAACAAAAGTTTTCAAATTTCAAATATCAGATAACGTGCCAGACTCAAAGTAACACATACATTTCACTAGCTAGACTCATGCTTTCTCTCTAGACATCATCAAGAAAATAAAAGGTGTTTCATTTGGGGTAAAGATGACTTAATAATACTCACTTTCATTTTGGGGTCTCCTTCAGATTCAGTATCACCTGGAACAGTTTTCCTGGTAAAATTAAGCTCTGTACAGGAATAATTGGCAACATACGGCACCCTCGGGTTATATTTGAACACCAAATGTTCTCCCTCATCTGAGTATTTCACTGGTTCAATGAGGTATCTTTGGTCATTTACTCTGAAGAATCCCCTGTAGAAATTGGGAACACAATGTATATTCAAGGTCTATAATTACTCTATCACTGCATTGACTTTGTCTTTTCAAGAAAGAGAAACTACAAAGCCAGTGCCTCATGAACATGTGGAGGGTGCTTTCAGTGGTAAGGAAATGTGATGATACGTGGCCTTTGACTGAATCAATACTTTTTTCTAAGAGTCACCTGACTAGATTTTCAGAAGTTGCACAGTCTAATATCTGCTTTGAGTACAGGTAGGGTAGCAAGTCCCACTAGTGGTTGTGGACCACTGTCAAGTCTTAAGATTTATTGCAAAAATTATGTGAATTTCTATGTCTGTCATGACGTGGAATATATATAAAAGTAAATATATGAAAGTAAAAATACTAATATGTGGTAATTGTATCATTAAAGGGGTTCTCATTCTTGAAAATACTAAGAACTAGTCAAGTAAATTTCCCATAATTAAAGACAAAACTTCCTTGTTCTTCTACTCTTTACCTCTTCACATCATCCTTCTTTGTCCATGAGCCTATGATCTATAGAGAACTATAGGCCTTACTTCTGAAATTTTACTTTCAAGAGGCTGCAAACACAGCTTGATTGAGTAAAAAGCTAAATGAGTCAAGCCTCATGGCATAATGGGAATTCACAAAACTAGCATTCAAAAGACCTGGGTTTTGGACTCAATTTTACCACTAGCAAATGAAATATTCAGGAGAAAGTTTCTAATTTCAGTCAGTATCCTGATCAATAAAATGAGAGGCCAGACTAAATGGTTTTCAGTAATCTTCCAAATATGAATCCCTTACTCATATACTGCAAAGCATGTCCCATTCAGGACTATGCATTAGACATCTATTTGTCAAAACTTAAATCATAGGCTAGAGCTGAAACTGCTAAAAGTACACAGCAACTTTTTTCTTATTCATTTTTCTGTTTACCAGGAGTGATAAAAGAAAATCAATGAAGTTAATTTCTTTGAAAATCCATAGGAAAACTCAGAAAGGAAAACGAAATATATTCTACCTTACCTTAGACCATTACATGTACTGATACTGGCAGCTGAATCATATTCATGTACTATGGATCCTTGGTAAAAACAGTGATTCTAAAATAGAAGAAGACTCTATTACTATATATATAAATATTAATATTATATAGATATTAATATCTAAATATTTTCTATTCAGAATGTATCAATATTTTATTTTGACAAATTGTATTGATATTTGTTCATGCATTCATTCATTAAATTATTTCTTTTGGAAATATTTGAGCCTGCTTCAGAGGCCTTTTACCTTAATTATGTGATTATTTTGTGTAAAGCAAAGTATAGATTCTTCCTCTACAAATTTTATAGTGTATTAATGATGATAGTAGTTTTAGAATTGTGACCATTTTCCTTAGAAATATAACTTCTTAATCCACCCTATAATTTTTATCAAACTAACCCTTCTGTGATAATACTATAATTTTTCCCAGTTGCCCATGAAATCAAGACAAATGCCTGATGATCATGAAAACTAGGTCTCCCTCTCCAACCAGTTCCTCTAACGCCTTTCTCTCTGGCCTGTTTCAATCAAGTTGGTGTCTTTTTTACTCCTTCCTTGATGGTCTGCCCATGGTAGTCCAATCAGATAATTATTTTTCCCATCATTTCCATGTGTTCAAATCCTACCTATGGATGACACTTTCTATGGTCTTCCAGTGACCTCACACTCTCACAAAAAACCCACCCCCTGCATCAAAGAATGTTACCCAGTTTTCCTCTTGTCCTACTTTGAAGATTGCATAAAGACTTAGCTCTCATAGAAGCTGGAAGTTGCAGCCGGGCACAGTGGCTCATGCCTGTAATTCCAGCACTTTGGGATGTCAAGGCGGGCAGATCCCGAGGCCAAGAGATCAAGACCATCCTGGCCAACATGGTGAAACTCCACCTCTACTAAAAATACAAAAATTAGTCAGGCATGGTGGCACGTGCCTGTAGTCCCGGCTACTCAGGAGGCTGAGGCAGGAGAATTGCTTGAACCCAGGAGATGAAGGTTGCAGTGAGTTAAGATTGTGCCACTGCACTCCAGCCTGGTCAAAGAGTGAGATTCCATCTCGAAAAAAAAAAGTGACACTCCATCTCAAAAAAAAAAAAAAGTTGACTGTTGCTTTAAATGGAGGAAATACTTTTTTAAATGTATAGTTTTGGTAAAAGTAATGTTCTTGGAAGGTTACAGAGGACCTGTTTTGCAAAAAAGCAATGGGGGTATAAAAATAAAATCTATATCTAGATTTTATTAAAATTAATGGAATTATATTAATAATAAATGAACAAAAAGTCATTTGGGGATTGAAGAAAAGACTTCAATACTGGTACATCAGAAAAACTGGGTAAAGGGGTGAGAATCACAAAAGGATCAATGAATGGAGATTTTAAACTTGTTTCATAGCTTCAGATTTTATCCATGTAGCTTGATCACAGCCTCATAAGGTGCCTTATATTTTTGGTGTCCTGCTTTACCCTCTCCCAGACTGAACACCATATTGAGTGTATAGAAATCAGTTTAGGAAAAGAAAAGATATATTAGCAGTCAATGATTTGCTTGTTACGCAGTAAGAGGTTAGGGTCCACACAATCGTATTTTTATACTACAATTTTTCGGTGAGAGTAATCAATTCAGAACTTATTTCTGATGTAGTACTTTCTGGAGCAGCTTGTACAGATAGAACAGGGTTTCAAAATCACATCAGGAAATACTACTTTTAGAGAAGAGACACAGGAAAGTTCCATAAGATACCATGATCTGAAGATGCCTGGTGAATGCTTCTCCTTTCATGGAGTAGAATGTTTCACTGTAATTGGAGCCTAGGAACTCCCTGAAAAAGAGGGCAGACAGGTGGTGAGACTTGTTCATTCTAAAAATCTGACAGATAAAACCAATAATATGATGGAGAAGTGTCCAGTTTGCTTCCACATCTCAGCAAGATCCTCTTCTGCTATAAATGGTAAAGCAAAATCAAGCCCACTCATATGAAAAGCCTTTCTAACTAAATATCATGGTTCATAAAGACTGTAGAAAAACTAGAAAATAGATTCTGGCAGTTTTAGCAAAGCAGTACTTTTTAAAAAGCTTGGCAAAAATGTTATCTAAGTAAAAGCCTGAGACCAAAATTAATGCAAAATACATGCATTAATATATGTGATGAACATGTCTTATATTCATCACATCATAAGATATATGTGGTGAATATGTCTTAATATATAGTAACCTAACAGCTACATATTTAGGTAAATGGTGAATATGTCTTAATATATAGTAACCTAACAGCTACATATTTAGGTAAATGCAATATGTATTAATTATAACAAATTTACACTAGCCATGCTGTATTTGGAACTGAGCCCAATCTCTCTCCCCCATGGCAAGACCTTACCATTGCAGTTGTCTCTATATCTATAGTGATGGGCCTGAATAAAGCCTGCCTTATGGTGCTTTAACAACTGTCACTGAATAATTTTTTCTTTAACATCTTTTTGGACTATCCATGGCCACTTCTTGATCCCAATTTGAACATAAGAAACTTGTAGAAGTTCTAAACTCAGTGCAAAACATACTTCCTGAAGCCATCAAGCAGATTTTGAGATCCCTTCCTAAGGTGTATTTCACACTTCCAAAGATGTGCATTTTCATGTCTGCCACATTTTTATTATGTATTTTAGAGGTCACCAAACCTTTTCTGCAAAGGTGAAGATAATAAGCATTTGAAGCGGCTGGGCGTGGTGGCTCACGCCTGTAATCCCAGCACTTTGGGAGGCTGAGGTGGGTGGATCATGAGGTCAGGAGATTGAGACCATCCTGGCCAACATGGTGACACCCGGTCTGTACTACAAATACAAAAATTATCTGGGTGTGGTGCAGGCCTTTAATACCAGCTACTGGCGAAGCTGAGGCAGGAGAATCAATCACTTGAACCAGGGAGTCAGAGGTTGCAGTGAGCTGAGATCGCACCACTGCATTCCAGCCTGGCAACCGAGTGAGACTCCGTCTCAAAACTAAATAAATAAATAAAAATAAAATAAGCCGGGCGTGGTGGCTCAAGCCTGTAATCCCAGCACTTTGGGAGGCCGAGACGGGCAGATCACGAGGTCAGGAGATCGAGACCATCCTGGCTAACACGGTGAAACCCCGTCTCTACTAAAAACTACAAAAAACTAGCCGGGCGAGGTGGTGGCGCCTGTAGTCCCAGCTACTCGGGAGGCTGAGGCAGGAGAATGGCGTGAACCCGGGAGGCGGAGCTTGCAGTGAGCTGAGATCCCGCCACAGCACTCCAGCCTGGGTGACAGAGCGAGACTCCGTCTCAAAAAAATAAAAAAAAAATTAAAAAAAATAAAATAAAATAAAATAAAAATAATAAAAAATTTTTAAAAATACACATTCAAGGCTACATGGGCCACATACATGGCTGCTATTACATGTTCTTTGTCTGATTTTATTTTTTGTTATTGTTGCTGCTGTTTATACTCCAGATATTCCAAATTTTAAACACTACTCTTAGATTAAGGGGTATACATACATAGAAAACATGTCCAATTTGTTGCACCAATTATCATTTGTTCACCCCTGGTGTATTTCATGTCAGTCTTCAAGGTTACCTGTGAACTACCTTGAAAGGGACTTTTTCATTTTTATTTATTTGTGTCTCCTGGTTTCTAAGGTAGTATTTGGAATACTAGGAGTGGTAAAAAAATGCTGAACTAATGTTTAAAATGAACTAAATATAGCATTTCACTACTGCTATGGCTGAATAAGCTACTATTAGACAGACATTCTGTATATAGTTATTTAGTTCTGGATAACATATAAAAAGAAAGTACCTAAAGGGTCTAGGTATGGAGCAAAAACAGCATCCTCCAGGAAAGGGAAGGAGGCACAGGGAAGAAGGCACAGCATGAGATGAAGTTTCCAGTTTTACAGCATTTAGCCTGAGGTCAGGCTGAAGTCTGCCTTATAGAGGATGGATAAAACTCTGCTAGAAAACCACAGTTGTTCTGATTTGAAAAGTCAGATAACAGAGTTTAGAGTAATGACAGTAACAGAAATGTACACAGTAATCATGGAAAAAAAATGAGAGAGTGGGGAGAATCCTCAGTTCTGTAAACAAACTCAGTTTGAAATTCAGAATTTTTCCTGAACTATGACTTGTGAGGGATAGACTAAAAGTAGCCATGCTAAGAATAAAACAACTGAGCTAAAATTTGAGCTGCCACCCAGAAGACAGAATTTGCAGTTTAAGCCCAACAAAATTAATCTCCAAATACAATGAAAATATGAGAACTCTTCAGCAGAACATAACAGAATTCAGAGTCCATTTCACATAATATTCAAATTGTTCAATTCATAATTCAAATTTACACAATGAAGAAACATAAGACATTGAACTATTGTCAAGAGAAAAGATGATCAGCAGAGACTTATCTCAAGTTAATCTAGAACTTGAAATTATAGATAAGACTTTTAAAGCAGCTACTATAACTATGCTCAGCAAAGTAAGAGAAAGTTATTTGCAAAGCATGCAAAAATGTAGAACTGTGGCAGATAAATGGAAGTTATATTTTTAAAAAACAAATTTAAAACGTTATAACTAAAACCTCCCTAGATAAAAGTTTTACTTGATATCCTTAAAAGGAGAACAAAACTGATAAAGAAAGAGCTGACAAACTCAATGAGAGTTCAATAGAAATTATGTAATCTGAAAAAGAGACAGAAAAAAAGTAGAGCTTCAGAGTCAAGTAGATTATATCAAAGGACTAACATACTGATAAGTGAAGTGCTAGAAAGTGGAGAAAGAGTGTAATAGAAAAAAATGGAAAAGTAGTAGCAAAAAATGAACCCAATTTGGAGAAAGACATGAATTGTAATTTCAAGAAGTTCAGCAAACGTCAAGCAGCATTTATATGAGGAAAGTCACTCCTTTGCACATCACTGTCAGATTGCAGCATATCAGAAATAAAGACAAAATCTTGAAACCAGCAAGAGAAAGACAACATGACACATACTGGGGAACAGAAATTTATACGACTATTAACATTGCATTAGAGACCAAGTGAGCCAAAAGAGAGGAGAACATCATCAGTCATCATCTTTTCTTAAAAAATACAGGAAATAGACCAGGTGCAGTGGCTCACTGCTGTAATCCCAGCACTTTGGGAGGCCGAGGCGGGTGGATCACGAGTCAGGAGATCA
>NW_012119598.1:2627433-2627916 GCF_000951035.1 Colobus angolensis palliatus
TAAATAATAACTTAATTGGAAATATATGCTGCAATTTCTAAAATGAAAATTAAATCTAATGTAGAGAGTCACTGTTACAAATTTAACAGATTAATAAGAAGCCAGTAGGGAAAGTGAAAAATAAAGTAAGCCAAAGATCAAAGGAAAAAGGATAGTAACAGAGGAGATAAACAGAAATGAAATAATTCCAACCATATGAATCATAACATTTAATGTAATGTTAATAGGAATGGTAACATTAACATCAAATGTTAACCCACTAAAAAAGAATAGGCCGGGTGCGATGGCTTCACACCTGTAATTCCAGCACTTTGGGAGGCCGAGGTGGGCGGATCATGAGGTCAGGAGATTGAGACCATCCTGGCTAACACGGTGAAACCCCGTCTCTACTGAAAATACAAAAAAAGAAAAAATTAACCGGGCATGGTGGCACGTGCCTGTAGTCCCAGCTACTCGGGAGGCTGAGGCAGGAGAATCACTTGA
>NW_012119598.1:2629056-2631575 GCF_000951035.1 Colobus angolensis palliatus
CTGATGCATGATAGAATAGAAACTTTGAATAACCCCTTATCAATAAATTTAAATTTGTTATAAAACCTCTTTCCTACACATACACAAAAATATGCTCAAGGCACATGCAGTTTCACTTGTAAATTCTATCAAATGCTTTGAATATAAATAACATCTTGTAGAAAATATAGGAGAAAATATTTCCCAACTGAGGAGCCCAACATAATCTACTATCAAAATTTGATAAATCTATCATAAAAACTAAAATTTTAGTTTTTTTGGGGAATAGCCATCAGTAACATAATTTCAAAAACGCTTAAGATATTGACAAATTAAATACAATAATTTATTGTAAAATAATATATAATGTATAATGATAAAAAATCAGTGTACACTGCCATATGGACGTTTCAATGGATTCAGACAGAATACTTGCAGCAAACTTTTCAAGGAACTTTCTTAATCTGATAAATAAATGGCAAATCCACAGGTACTGTCATATTAATCATTTAATACTGAATACTTTCCCTTTAAGATCAGGGAAAGTGTAAGGTTGCCCTCACTCCTTCTAGTAAAATTGTAATGAAGGTCCTAGCCATTGTCATAAAATAAAGTATAGAAATAAAATAAATAATAATCAGAGAGGAAGATAAAACTATCAGTATTTTCAGATGACAAGATGGTAAATTTCCTAGAAGATTTCTAAGTGCTCTATAAAACAATCAATAAATTCATTTACTAATGCTTCTCAAATCCAAAGCCTAAATAAAATAATCCATTTTGCTTTTATATTATAGATGCAAATCACAGAAAAATGAAATAATAAAAAAAATTCAGCTTATATAACCACCACAACTAGTAAATATTGGAAATAAATTTAACAAGACGGGTGAGAGCTCAACATTGTAAACTTTAAAACATGTTGATCAACATTAAAGAAGACAAGTTATAATGTGAATACTCAATACTATTGAGATGTTAGTTCTCTCCAAACTTATCTATAGATTCAATAAGTTAAAATGAAATTCAATAAAATTCCAGCAGGCCTTTTAATAGAAATTGCCAAGGTGATTCTAAATTTTGTAGAGAAATGCAGAGGACCTAGAATAAATAAACAATTCTGATTAGAAGAGTTACACATTGTGCCTTTAAGGTATACTAAGAAACTGCAGTAATCAAGATAGTTTGGCCATGACTTACAGACTGTACATAGATCAATAAGATAGAATAGAGAGCCGATAAACAGTCATTTGATTTTGGCCAAAGGTGCCAAAGTAATCCAATAGCACCAGAAAGACAATTCATCAAAATGTACTGGAATAATTGGCTGTAAATATGGAAAAACAAGAATATTGACTTCTCCAGCAAATCACACCCACACATACAGACACACACACTCACACGTATATGCATATACACAAATTTAAGGTCATAATAGACCAAAACTAAAAGCTAAAATTATGAAGAGCTTAGAAGCAAACATACAGTATCTTTGTGATTTGCAGTTAGGCAATGTTTCTTAGGTCCTAGAAAGTGATGACCATAATGAAAGAAATTGATAAATTGAAATGTATTTAAAATTATAAATTTTTACGTGTTAAAAGACACAATTTTTAAAAAATGAATTAAAAGGTCACAGACAGGAACAAAACATAACAAGAACTATATTTGACTAAGGGCTGGTCTCCAAATTATATAGTGGCTCGTGCCTGTAATCCTATCACTATGGGAGGCCAAGGCAGGTGAATTGCCCAAGCTCAGGAGTTCAAGACCAGACTGGCCAACACCGTGAAACCCCATCTCTACTAAAATACAAAAAATTTGCCGGACATTGTGGCGGATGCCTGTTGTCCCAGCTACTGGGGAGGCTGAGGCAGGAGAATCACTTGAAACTGGGAGGCAGAGGTTCCCTCTGGGAACCAAGTGCAGTGAGCCGAGATTGCACCACTGCACTCCAGCCAGGGTGACAGAGCAAGACTCTGTCTCAAAAAAAAAAAAAAACCCAAAAAACAAGCAAACAAAAACAAGCAAACAAACAAAAAAAAGAATAACATTAACATTCAGTGTTAATGTTAACATTCCTATTGAAAATCAGAGATTATTAGAATGCATTCAAAATCAGGACCAGACTAATTTCCATCTTACAAAAGACACATTTTAAATGTAAAGACACATATATGTTGAAAGGAAATGAATAAAAGAATAATATCTTATTTATATAATAAACATAAGAAGGCTGGAATAGCTGTGTTAATATCAGATAACAAACTGCAATATACACAAATGATTGGTCCAAAGATACGTTTTAAAAAAATCAAACAAATCCAAACATCGGCAATTAAATAACATACTCTAAAATGATTCATGACTGAAAGAAGAAATCCCAGAAGAAATAAGAAGATGTTTTGAAATGAATGACAATAAAAAAATCAAGACTTTTGAGATGTATCTAAATGAAGACTTGAGAGAAATGCTATGACTTCAATATTTTAAATACTTAGAAAATATTAAACATTTCTATAACCAGAGAAAAATAAACA
>NW_012119598.1:2631800-2634315 GCF_000951035.1 Colobus angolensis palliatus
ACCCAGCAATTCCACTTCTGGGTGTTTATGTACAAGATTTGAGAGGAGGTGGCTAAGAAGAAGCATGAAGAACTTTTCTGAGTGATAGTTCTGTATTTTTATAGGAGTTTTATAGGTATAGGCATTTGCCAGAACTCAATGGATGGACCCAACAATTCCACTTCTGGGTGTTTATGTAAAAGATTTGGAATCACTATGTGGAAAAGATGTCTCCTCCCCATGTTCATTGCAACACTATTCACAATAGCCAAATTATGGAATCAACCTAGGCGTCCACCAGCAGATGAATAGATAAAGAGAATATGGTAAAGATACACAATGGAATGATGTTCAGCCTTAAAATAGAAGAAAATTCTGTCATTTATGACAACATGTATGGAATTGGAGAACATTATGCCAAATGAAAAAAGCCAGGCAAAGGAAGACAAATACTGCATAATCTCATTGATATGTGGAATCTAGAAAAATTGAACTCATAGAAGCAGAGAGTAAAATGGTGGCTACCAGTGACTGGAGCTGTAGGAAAAAGGGGGAGATGATGGTCAAAGGGTACAAAGCCCAAGTTACATGGGATGAATAAGTTAGTTTGTGTTTTATTGAGATCCATTGCATAGCACGGTGAGTTTACTTAATAATAGTGTGTTTTATGATACAAAATCTTATTGAGTAAATTTCAAGTGTTTTCACCACAAAAAAATAAGTATTTGAGGTGATAGATATGTTAATTAGCTTGATTTAATTATTTCACATTGTATTCATGAATCAAAACATCACTTTGGCCACATAAATATATACAATCATAGTTTGTCAAATTACAATAAATGAATACATGCATACATACATACATACATAAAATTCAACAAATATGTAGATGCACATTTAAGATTTATTCATTTCATTTTATGAAAATGTTACACAAATAAAAAACTAATTGTAAACATATATATTAGACTGGGTGCAGTGGCACACGCCTGTAATCCTAGCACTTTGGGAGGCCCAGGCAGGAGGATTGCTTGAACCAAAGAGTTTCAGACCAGCCTGGATAACATGGTGAAATGCCATCTCTGCAAAAATGCAATTAGCTGAGTGTGGTGGCATAGGCCTGTAGTTGCAGCTACTTAGGACGATGAGGTGGGAGGATCACCTGAGCCCAGGAGGTTGAGAGCAAGGCTACAGTGAGCCGTTATTGTGCCACCGCACTCCAGCCTGGGTGACAGAGTGAGGCTGTATCTCAAAAAAATCAAACAAACCAAAAAGAAATACTAAACTTGAATGCTAAGCTTGTTCATGTATTGAGAAGAAAGTAAACTGATGTCTGTAATATAATTTGAAATGCATAAAAATAACATGGAAGATGAATGGATTGATCGATGGATGAATGGATAGAGGAGGAAGATGATATGAAACAGAAATAGTAAAATATGAATGAATATGTGTATGTATGTGCACCTTAATGGGTCTATGGGTATATGTATATGTTAGTGGGTATATGGATTTTTTCAATTCTGCCCTGTGTGTTAAAATTTTATCATAGTAAACTTTTTGGGAACATTAACTAGATGCGACAGGTAAATAGAATATAATTATTTTGTGGTTGTTTTGAAAGAGCAAATATAAATTGTATAATAAATTGCTTGGTTGTATAGCAGATTCTAAATTAATATTTCTGGTGAGTCATATACACACACAAATAAAACTCTTAATCTATTAATAGATTTATTATAGCAAACAGAAAGTTGACCCAATCAATGTTTCCACGGAATTAATATACAATCTGATTTGACATTGTTGTCATAGAAAAATTCATCACTATTTCTCAACATGAGTTTATAAAATAAGTGTGTATTATTATCAAAACCAAGTTGAATGAAGCTTAGAGGGGAAACGTTGAAAAGTGTGGTCATGGAGAAAAAGACAAATAGAAATCTAAATAAGATCAGTTTCCGTTTGTTACTGTGTTATGAAAACATCCAATTACGTAATATTCACAGGTTTGGAGGCTCTGTGGTATGCACTAAATTCATTTACTTTGTAGAACTGAGGAAATGAGGCCGTGTTGCCTGTTACACATGTTGAAATTAGATTAAACTGCTCTGTGTGTGTGCAACCCAGTAACAGGCCATGCCAGGCTGATTAGCAGGATCGAGCAATGGCTAGTACGATGAAATTGACTCAGAGGCCTAGGCAGCCTGAGGGAATTGTGAAAGCAACTTGAAACTCCTCAGTCAGACCATCTGCATCATCGTGTGCTTATGAGTATTGTGACCCCGGACAAGTTATCTTTTCAGTGCACCTATGATTCTTCCTCAGTAAAGTGCAAATTAAACAGTATCTGTCTCATATACATTTTTCAGGAATTAAAAAGCAACTCAGGGAAAGAGAAATCTCTCAATAAATGTTAGCTTCTTTCACGCTGAGAAGGTAAAAATATGCAGTCTAAATATATTATCAGTATAGTTGTGGAATTAAGTTTATTATTCTGCGTGTGTGTGTGTGTGTGTGTGTGTGTGTGTGT
>NW_012119598.1:2635360-2654721 GCF_000951035.1 Colobus angolensis palliatus
GCATATTATAGTTTAATTTAATTATAATTAATAATGTAGTATATTATTTATAGTTTCTAGTCATAAAATACAATACAATGGAAAATGCAGATTCTCTCCTCATCCAAGGATACACCATTTACCGTATGTCCATGCAGCAGCCCTATACACAGATATCCTGTTCACACATTTTTAAAACAATTTTTATATATACTGTTTTTTCGTCTACTTTCCACTCAATGATAAATCATGACTATTTCCTATTTTAATAAATTTTTCATAGTATATGTCTTTAGGCAGCTAAGCACAATGTGAGTGAAACTTCATTTATTTAATCTATATTTACTATGAGAAATTTGGTTTGGGGTTTTCCTTGTAGTTGGACAGAGCTGCATTTTCAATGACATGAAAAAAAATGTAAAGCTTTTGATAAATATTGCCAAACTATCATGAAGAAAGGAAGTGGACATATTTAGAACTTCACCATCAATTTACAGCAGTTTCTGTTTCCTTGGCTTCTTACCAGTAATAGCTATTATGATTAATACAAATATTTCAGACAATGAATTGATAACTTATTGTGATAAATTGTTTTCCTGGATGATCATTCACATCAATATTTTTCCTTTATTTATTGAGTTACTTATAGTTTTCATATGGATTCTGATTCATGTTCTTTCACCATTTTCTTTTGTGGTATTTTATTTCTTCATGCTTCATAAAAATTCTCTATAATTTAAGATTCACAGTTGTTGGTCATACGTGTTGCACATTTCTTTGAGATGACTGTTCATTCATTTATTCAATGCCTGCTATTTCAGGCACAGTAATATGGAAAATACAATGATGTAGAAGGTGGAGTTCTCTGCCCTCATGGAAGACCCTACTTGGCAGAGAAAAACACTGGATAACCAAGCACACATAGTGGAGTGTAATGAGCATTATACTAGGAGAGGTGCAAGTACTGTGCCAGGGGTATTGCAAGAAGGTAGGGGCAGGGAACTGCACATGCCAAGGCCCTGAGCCAGGAAGGAACATGACACATTTGAAGAACAAAGAGAGGATCAATATTGCTGGAAAATCAAATGTAAGTTGAATAGAAATGAAAATGACAAGGTGGGAAGGAGTAAATCATGCACAACCTAGTAAGTCAAGGATTTGGGCCTTATCCCAAGGACAAAGAGAAGCTAAATATCTAGGCAGAAACGTATGGTAGCAAGCATGGTGTTTTAGTACTTTACTTATTATAGATAATGGATAAGCAAAACTCAGTACTGTAGCCAGGAAAACCATTTAAGGCTATTGATGAATGCAGGTGATTTGAGCAGAGGAGTAAGGAGTAGATAACTTTAAAAGACATTTACATGCTTTTTTTATTATTATATTTTAAGTCCTAGGGTACATGTGCACAATGTGCAGGTTTGTTACATATGTATACGTGTGCCATGTTGGTGTACTGCACCCATTAACTCGTCATTTACATTAGGTATATCTCCTAATGCTATCCCTCCTCCCTCCCCACTCCCCACAATAGGCCCCTGTGTGTGATGTTCCCCTTCCTGTGTCCAAGTGATCTCATTGTTCAATTCCCACCTATGAGTGAGAACATGCGGTGTTTGGTTTTCTGTTCTTGCAATAGTTTGCTGAGAATGATGGTTTCCAGCTGCATCCATGTCCCTACAAAGGACACGAACTCATCCTTTTTTATGGCTGCATAGTATTCCATGGGGTATATGTGCCACATTTTCTTAATCCAGTCTGTCACTGATGCACATTTGGGTTGATTCCAAGTCTTTGCTATTGTGAATAGTGCTGCAATAAACATACACATGCATGTGTCTTTATAGCAGCATGATTTATAATCCTTTGGGTATATACCCAGTAATGGGATGGCTGGGTCAAATGGTATTTCTAGTTCTAGATCCTTGAGGAATCGCCACACTGTTTTCCACAATGTTTGAACTAGTTTACAGTCCCACCAACAGTGTAAAAGTGTTCCTATTTCTCCACATCCCCTCCAGCACCTGTTGTTTCCTGACTTTTTAATGATTGCCATTCTAACTGGTATGAGATGGTATCTCATTGTGGTTTTGATTTGCATTTCTCTGATGGCCAGTGATGATGAGCCTTTTTTCATGTGTCTGTTGGCTGTATGAATGTCTTCTTTCGAGAAGTGTCTGTTCATATCCTTTGCCCACTTTTTGATGGGGTTGTTTGTTTTTTTCTTGTAAATTTGTTTGAGTTCTTTGTAGGTTCTGGATATTAGCCCTTTGTCAGATGAGTGGATTGCAAAAATTTTCTCCCATTCTGTGGAGAAAGCTCTTTTTGCTGTGCAGAAGCTCTTTAGTTTAATTAGATCCCATTTGTCAATTTTGGCTTTTGTTGCCATTGCTTTTGGTGTTTTAGACATGAAGTCCTTGCCCATGCCTATGCCCTGAAAATCTACAAGGCTCAGTGATAGTTAGAGATGGTGTAAGGTAGTCAAGACTAAGCCCAGATTTCTGATTTGTTCAACTTGTAGAGCTATGCTACTATAGCAAGGAGGATCTGAAGAGGGGCAGCTATGAGGTTGGAAGGAGAGTTTTGTATTTGCTCAATGTTAAGTGTGCATAAGTTAAGGCTGTTTTGACTGCAAGTTGAACAATAAAATTACAGTTTTATCATAAAGACACAGAATTCCCAGGCGGGGGTGCCAAGAAACTAGGCTAGGTACTTAATCAGATAGAAATCATTTGGTCACATTTTGCAACATGATGAGTTGTGTGTGTAGAGGTGTGTATGTGTGTGTGTCTGCGTGTATGTGTACATGCATGTATGGGTGTAATGGAACTTTTTGGAAATTGAAATGTGGATTTTATATTAACAAATATTAAAAGATTATTGTTAATATTGTGGATATTGTTAATATATTTTAAATTGTGTCATTAATGTTGTTTTTAATAAGAATTTGGTTTTTAATTTTTATTTTGGAATCATTTTAGGTTTACAGAAAAGTTGGAAAGACAGTGCAGAGTTCCACATACTCTGCACTCAGGTTTCCCTGTTCGTTAACATCTGACATTACTATAGTCTATTTGTCACAATGAATGAGAGCCCAGATTCATATAATATTATTAATTAAAGTGTATAGTTATTCAGGTTTTCATAGTTTTTCCCTAATGTACTTTAACTCTTTCAGGATCTGATCCCAGATCCCACACTACATTTAGTTGTCATGTCTCCTTAGCCTCCTCAAGTCTCACAGTTTCTCAGGTTTTTATTTTTTTATTTTTTATTATCTGGACCTTTATGGGGAGTGTCTGTCAAGCATTTTGTAGGATGTCTTACCATTTGTTTTTGTTCTGATGTTTTTCTCATGCTTAGACTGATGTTATGGATTTTGAGGTGAGAACCACAATAGAAAATGCCATTTTATTACACCCTGCTAGCCACAGGATTTAACAAGTGTTAAAGTTGACTATGTGGCTGAGGTGGTGTTGCCATCTTTCTCTCTGTAAAATTACTCTTTCCCCCCTTCAATATTGTACTCCCTGGAAGGAAGTCACCACCTACAGCCCACACTTAACGGGTGGGGATTTAGGTTCCATCTCCTGGAGAGGACAGCATCTACATAAATTATTTGATTCTTCTCTCAGGAGAATTGTCCATTTTTTCTATTTATTTATTATAATTTATTCAATGATTTATTTAGATCAGTATGGGCTCATGGTATTTATTTATACTTCATGTTATAATACAAAACTGTTATTTATTTTGTTCTTCAAATTATCCCAGCTTTGGGCATTGGGAGCTCTTTCTGTTGGCTTCTGAATTCTTTTGACAAGACCCCTTCAATGTGGTTTGAATTTTGTTTTGTCTTTTTGAGCACATTCTGGTACTACAAGAAGCTTTAGTTTCATTGTTTATATTTCTTGCCCTTATCCAAGCTTCTCTGGCATATTCATAGTGATTTTTTATTTTATTTTATTTTTTTTTGAGAGAGTCTTGCTCTGATGCCCAGGCTGGAGCACAGTGGCATGATCTCAGCTCACTGCAACCTCTGCCTCCTGGGTTCAAGCAATTCTGCCACCTCAGCCTCCAGAGTAGCTGGGATTAGAGGTGCACGCCACCATGCCTGGCTAATTTTTGTAATTTTAGTAGAGATGGTGTTTCACCATGTTGGCCAGGCTGGTCTAGAACTCCTGGCCTTGAGTGATCTGCCTGCCTTGGCCTCCCAAAGTGCTGGGGTTACAGGCATGAGCCACTGCACCCAGCCATAATGAGATTTTTAACATCAGTCTTGATTAAGTCTTAAGACAGTAGTTATGAGAAGAGCCCACTAGTGTATGCACAATGGCTGTTAGACAACTGGTGAAAGCCCCCTTAGCTGAGTACCAATCTTCAGCCAAGACAAAGTCTGAGACAGTGAGAAAAGAGTTGGATATTAAGAGAGAACTCTTTCAAAGAGAATTGTTGAAGAACAATAGTTACATATTACTTCCAAAGGGGAGGAGATGGAGAGTTGCTTTTTTATTTTAATCATCTCAAGTCATAGGAAAGAGATCTCAATGGGACTGTTTAGAAAATCAAAATGTATCTAACATATGACTGAGAAACCTTACAAGTGAGAACCTGAAAAACTGGCTGTTCTAATGGTGGACAGAAGAAACTCACTGGGAAGGGTTGGGACTTCCATAGCACATTTGGACAAAGTGCCTGTCAATATTCTCCATGAGCCAAATTAAAACCTAAGGCTTAAAAATCAAGTGCCTAATGAAAAATATCTAAGGACCTTCATCTAATGTCTTTTATAACAGTGGAAATTGAAAACATCCTAATTTTTAAGCTTGTTCCCACTTATATATATTCCCTATTTTCTATAATAAGCATTTGTTACTTTTGAAAGTAATATTTCACATATTTTTATTTAATTTTTAATGTCCGAATAAATACCCTTCTAGGCAACAGACCAAGCAGGTCTTTGAGTTCCTCTGAAAGTTGTACATCTTTGCTGTAGACTCTATAAACAAAAACCTGCATACCAGACCTCTGGGAAAGCAAAATGCTCAAGATGACATTCGCCAGGCACTGGCTCAGAACAAAAGAGGTTGTTATAAGTCAGCCTGAAAAGCCGTTGGTGGAACTCCATAAACTGGAAAATTTAGAATGGTATCCCCTAAACCTGAGCTTTACTCCTTTTTGTTTTCTAACCCAGTGAGAGGTGGCTTATTCGTAAGCACATACTGTATGCTGAATGGGAGTCCTTAGAAACATTGAAACTCCTCTCTCCCTATTTGCTTTCGGTTGGAGCCAGAGACAACTGTCTACATGCCTGTGAAAGCAATGAGTCTTATTTACTAAATCAAAACCTGTACCTCTATGTCATCATGATGGGTGTGTCCAATATCTCGCTTCTGTATCAGAGGAAGCTTTTTAGGATGAACCAGTTGTTGACCCTCTACTCCAAGGATGACCTTTTCTACAAGGAAACATAGGGGAAAAATCCGTCTGACATTAACATTCAACCACAGCGGCTGAAAAACAGAATTGTTATAATACAGTTCATTTGCCCCCAATTAGCAGCCATGGACAGCAACACTATAAAATATTATTCCCACTTTGCTGACAAGGAAATTGACACTGATATTTACAAATCAGGAGAATATGAGGAAACTTGGAAAGGAGCCAAATAAATCAGTGTCCTTCCATTTCCTCCATATTTTTGCCATGTTCTGCAGCTGTAATTTTATTTTTTATTTTATTGATTTTTTTTTTTTTTTGAGATAGTCTCACTCTGTCGCCCAGGCTGGAGTGCAGTGGCGCGATCTCAGCTCACTGCAACATCCTCCTCTCTGGTTCAAATGATTCTTCCACCTCAGTCTCCTGGGTAGCTGGGATTACAAGCACACGCCACCATGCCTGGCTAATTTTTGTATTTTTAGTAGAGACGGTGTTTCACCATGTTGCCCAGGCTAGTCTCAAACTCCTGACCTCAGGTGATCCACCCGCCTCAGCCTCCCAAAGTGCTGGGATTACAGGCATGAGCCACCGTGCCCCACCTGCAGTTGTCATTTGATTATCCTCATGCCAAACTCTGGATTTTGTCTCCTGTCAAAGCCTGCACTGGTGGCCTGTTTCAATGTAAATTACTGAATTTGGTCTTCCAGGGATGTTTGCATTTAAAGTCTTACCTTCCATAGTTAAGTATAAAGCCTCTACCTGTTAAAGAATTTTGGTCCTGAATCAGTGCTAACCATAATCTTCTATTCATGACCTTAATAGTCATCTGTGAGGTGAGCCCTGCTTAATTAAGTTGTGGTACTTAAAGAGCAATAAAGAGGAGAGGGCAGGGGCTTTTTGGAATATGCTCTGATTTGAATCTAGGCTTTACCAATTTATTAGTTGTGTGGTCATGAGTAGCAAACCTAATCTCTCTGATCTGTAAATACTCATCTCATTTTCTTTATCTTGTAAAGTGGGGATATTAATTTCGAATTTTAAACACTTTAACATACAAAACAGCTAATGGCCAACACAGTGCCTGCCATGCTGCAGGCATGCAGTACTTGTCCACTCCCTTCTCCTCCTTACTGTGGGTCAGAGTGCTCAAGAGTGATGTGGCATTACACAGATGCATGGACTCTCATGATTAGCCATAATCTGGTCGAAGCTCTCGGCAAAATCACCAATGCATAGTTAGTGTCTTTATCACTTACAATTTAAAGTTTGTGACTAACATGACCTCATAGCATAATAAGAAAGTCCTGATAAAAGGAGCGAGACATACCTTTAACCTGAAGAATGAGTAAAATCATCAAGAATATATACCCGGGAAGCATTCTGAGTGATTCTGGCAGAGGAGAGCACAAGTGCTTGAGAAAAGGTGTTCACCTTTCTTCCTCCTCGCTTCCACTGCAGGGATGAAGCACCTCACAGATAGGTGGGCTGTTTTGATCCAGCACAAGGAAATGTTCCTTGAGGGAGTTACACAACATGCTAGGTGCTTGAGGCTAAAACCTGGAGGTTGAACATCATGTTCTAATTAAAGACGATGAGCAAGGTGGTGGTGGTGAAGGTTGGCTGGACATGGATTCCTACTTCATGTCTAATATAAATTTGATACCAGATATCTGAAAATTTCAAAAGTGGGAAAAAATCAAAAATGTTTTAGGAAAAAAATGTTGAAAAATATTTATATATGCTCTGGTTGAAGATGCTTAAGTTCTTGCTATACAAATTATGCCATATAAAAACTATAAAGGAACATTTGTTAAAATAAGTGAGAAATACTGAAAATTTATATGGCATAAATCACATATTAAAATTAAAATATCCAAACTCCAGAAATGTATGCAATAAATAATTAAAAAGTGGGAGTAAGTGTCCTTATAATATAGAACTCTTTCAAATAAATACAAAAAGGATAATACTAATGGACAAATGTGCAAAAGGCCTGGACAATTCTATCTGTATGTCTGTGTTCTCTTGTTATGTTAGCAGAGTTATCTCATGGCCAATATAATCTTTTTATCTTCATTTGAGATTCTATGTCTTGCTTGCATCTATATCTCTCTAATATTTCCAAAAACTGAACCAATCTATGTCAAATTGGAAGCTTCCTTTTGATATTTAGACCCTCTACTCCAAGGATAACCTTTTCTACAAGGAAACATAAGGGGAAAAATCTATCTGACATTAACATTCATCCATTGTGATTGAAAAACAGAATTGTTCTCATACATTTCACTTGCTCCTAGTTAACAGCCAAGTATAGCAACATTATAAAATATAATCCCCACTTTGCAGGTGGGGAAATTGACGCTGATATTTACAAATTGGGAAAATATAAGCAACCTTGGAAAGGAGGCAAAGAAATCAGAGTCCATTGGCTTAAAATGGGGGTACCATTTTAAGTCAAGTCAAAAGTCTCTCCTTTTTGAAAAATTCTCTCTATTCTATATCTCATATACCCCTACTATCACCTTTCTTCCCATTTCCTTTACAGCTAAATTTTCTTACACAGTATTATCTGGATTTCTTGCAATTTTCTTACCTCCAACTTATCCTACCACATCCCAGTTCTAGCATCTGCCTTTATTATTCTACTGAAATGGCCAATATCTCCAGTGATTTTACGATTTCTATATCCAAGAGATATTTTGTTTCTCATCTCATTTGCTCTCTTGACAATTTTTGGCACTGTTGACCACATCCTTCCCCTTGAACTATTCTATTTAGCTCCCTTGTCACAATAGCCTTCTTAACTTCTTCCTGGTTCAGTGGCAACTTGTAGGCATATTCTCTTCTACAAAGCATTTAAAATTTTGAGTTCCTTGAGCTACTTGTTCAATACCCTCTTTTCCCCCAATTATGCTTGTTCCAAAGCCATCTCATCTTCAGTTATGGTTTAATTATTGCTATGCTATGCCTCACATTTTATATTTTTAGCCATTTAGGCAACAGATCTTTACAACGAAGTTTCTACTTAACGTCTTCAAGGGAAGGATCAAAGTCCCTGTAAAATCAATATGTACAAGACTTAAAATACATTTCCCCCCAATTTGTCCTTTGTCTTGGCCAGCAGTGCCATCATCCCTTTAGCATTGCAATTCTGAAAGTCAGTATCATCATTGACATCCCTTATAATCAGTCCACCACTAAATTTTTTTGCCTCCATTCTAGTCCAAGACATTCTTTGGTTACATTGCAACAAGCATGATTATTTATTTATTTTATTATTTTTGAGATGCAGTCTCACTCTCTCACCCAGGCTAGAGTGCAGTGGTGCAATCTCGGCTCACTGCAACCTCTGCCTCCTGGGTTCAAGCAATTCTCCTGCCTCAGCTTTCTGAGTAGCTGAGACTACAAGTGTGTGCCACCACACCGAGCTAATTTTTGTATTTTTAGTAAAGATGGGGTTTCACCATGTTGACCAGGCTGGTCTCAAACTCCTGACCTCAAGTGATCCACCTGCCTCAGCTTCCCAAAATGCTGGAATTACAGGTATGAGTCACTGCGCATGGCCACAAGTGTGATATTTTTAATAGGTAAACCTGACCATGTCACATGCCTGTTAAAAAATGTTTCAATAGTTTTTCACTGGTGTTAGAAAAAAGACTCACTTGACTTAAATTGCCTGACACTTATTAACTCTGTGGCTTTGGTTAAGGTATGAAACATTTCTATACTTCTATTTTCTCATCTATAAAATGGGCACAATAATATAAATCTGATAGGAATGACGTGAATATTAAAGGAATCCATACTGACAAGCCATCTTTTATTCCCTAGTTAATTCACTCCCCACTTCTCTTTAACTATTGTACACCCTTTCTTCTTTCCCTAAATCTCTAAATCTTCTCTTCATCACTCTCATCTGACCATCTTGCTTTTCTATTTCGCTGGGAAAAAATAAACCATTATAGGAACTCTCACTTTCTCTCATTATGACATCTACCTTACAATGTGTGCCCATATCGACTCATTCCTTCCTGTTTTTATGCATGCACTGTTCACGCTTCTAGGGTCTATTTCCCATTAATATGCAGGATTCTATTCCTTCCTGTCTCCTCAATGTCATCACTCCAGCAATTGTTCCCCATCTCTAATGTATCATCTCATTATATATGTATGTATATATATATATATAAAATATCATTTTTTCTATCCTCTGAAAAATATTTATTCTTTTACATCACTCTCCTTTCAGTTACCACCCATTCTTGGATTCTAACAGTAAAATTTCTAACATAAATAAATAAATAAATAAAATAAATAGAAGTCCACAGTTTGTTTCCAATTCCTTTCTCCTTATTTGTTCTTCAGATTAGTCCTGTTAGACTTTTTACCCTTTGCTCAACAAGGCAACGTTACAAATGATCTGTACCTTGCTTAATTCAGTGATCGATTTTGAATCCTCACTCACTTGATCCTTTAGCAGCATTGGACACAGTCGACTATCCTAATTTTTTAAAAGGAATTGAGTCCCTGGTGCACCATGGATTTCCTCCATACTTATTCACTGTATCTTCTTAGTCTCCTTTGTTGGTCCTCTTTCTCTGCCCAGTGTGTAAACGCTAAAGATTCCCATGGCTTCATTCTTGAGAATTTCCTCTTCTCTATATACTCATGAGGTGGTTCCTCATTCACTCTTTTGGTCTTCAATGTTATCTATAATATGATGGCTGCCAAATTTATTTGTCTAACCTGATCCTTTCTGAATTTCAGACTCATAGAAGGAACTCTCTTTTCAACATCTTCACTTGAAAGACTAATGGATTTCTCAAGCATAAGTACAAAGCCGGATTTTTGCTCTCCCCCTCCAAACCTGGTGTTTCCATAGTCTTTCCTATCTTAGGATATTGCAACTCCATTCTTTCAGTTACTCAGGTGTCATCTTTGATTCGTCTCTTTTCTTCACCCTTTGCATCCCATCCTTTAGCAAATCCAGTTGCCACTATCCTGAAAAGGCATCAAGGCTCTGACCATATCTTACCACATTTACTGCTACTTAAACTGATTCTTGGATAATCTAGACATTATCATCTCTAGCTTAGTTTATTGAAGCTAAACTCTTAATTAGTCTTACTGTTTTTCTCTTGGTCCCTCACAACGTATTATCCACCAATCACCTAAAATGGTCTTATTAACATGCATCACTTTATGTGATTCCTTCTGTCCAAACTTTTCAATAACTCCCATTTTCAGAGTATTAGGCAAAGTTCTGATAGCCTCCAGGATCTACATGGTCTAGCCTGATGTTCTCTAGCTTCATATATTACTACTGTCCCCCTCCCTCCCTCTGAGCCTATTGCCAAGTATCTTTGGCATCTATTGAACATGCCAAACACATTCTGCTTCAAGGGTCTTTGCTCAGTGTTCCTTCTTCCTGGAATGTAACCCTCTCAGTCACATATCTATCCTTTCCTCTCCTTTCAGGTCTCTATTAAAATGCATCATTCTGTGAATCTTCTTTAAGCACCCTATGCAAAATAGACCTGACACTCCTGCCCTGGCACCTCTAAGCCCTTTTGTGCCTTGTATTAGTCACCATCTAAAATGCTATACATTTACTTGTCTGTTTACTTATTTTTCATAGCCAGACTCCTCTCCTTAAAATGTAGCTCTGTGAGAATAAAAATTGGGTCTGTTTTGTTTACCACCGTATCCTTATTGCCTAGAACAGTAGATTGGCAATAGATTTTTATTGAATGAATGTATAATATACATTTGCAAAGTTGGAAAGGTACCTGGTACATAGCAAACACCCAATAAAAGTAAACTATGGGCCTTCTCCTCTCGGAACTCCCCTCTCTCTCACTGGAGAGAGAGAGCTGTATTCCTTTCTCTTTCTCTTGCCTATTAAAACTCTACTTCAAAAATAAAGAGAGTAAACTATGATTATTTTAGATTCTAATGGTGTGGAGGTTGTAGAGTACAGTAAATAAAAGTACACACTAAGAACCACACCACCTGGGTTCAATTTCCAGCACTTACACTTCCTACCTGTAAACCCTGGGCAATATCTGATCTCTCTCTGCTTCAGTTTTCTTTTATCTCCTGAAATGGGAATAGCAATGTTACCTAACTTGTAGCAATTGTTGTGAGGATTCAATGAAGTGATTTATGTAAATCACTGAAAACAATGCCTCCCATATGTCAATAGATAGATAAGTGTTGATTTTCTAAGAGCTATATAAGTGTCGATTTTTGGTATTATTACTTTTATTGGTCCAATTGTATCTGCTACTATTTTTTTCTCTCTTCTGCTCTCTGAGCTCCAGGTTTTCTGGCTTCCCCTCTTTATTCCAATATGCAATGCTTTCTCCCATTAAAGGGCCTCTAGACACATTTACTTTTTTATCTATAGTCCTGTCCTCTCCTCTTTGTGGCCAAATTAATTTCTCCTTTTTCAGTTCTCAGTTCAATGTTCGCTATCTCAAGAAAGTCTTCCCTAATGCCTAAGTCTAGGCCACATTTCTCTGCGAAACAAGATTCTTTTACTTCTGAAAATTTATGTTGGTGTGTCCTACACTTGTTAGTCTAAATATTTGAATATTTGTCTCCTCCAGAAAACCAAAGCTCCATAAAGTAAAAAGTGCAGTTGCTTTGCTTACTCTAGTACCACAAACCTAACAAGGTCTTGCATATAGACATTGCATTCAATATAAATTTGTTAAACGTATTACTAAATTAATTTGCAAAATAATTATTTTCTGATTAGATCCTTACATATTTTCTTTCCAGAAATTTTGAACCTGTCCTTGAAACAGCTTTAACCCAAATTATCATCTTTATTAGTAGAATTTCTAAGACTCTTTCAGGTCAATAGAAGAGACAGTTGAGGGCCAATGGGCCTACCAAGTGTATCTGACCCTTCACCAAACAAACATTCATTCATGCATCAAGTGGAAATTGTCAGCTTTATTCAGTGACCACTGAAAAGAACATTTTATGTTGGGTGATCGGAAATATGTTGAACTTGCCTCTATTAGAGTTAAGATTGTGGAAAATGAAATAAGTCAATTTTTAAAATACCAGTCATGGAATCTTAGTTATTTATAGTGTCATATTAAAAGATAAGGTTTTAAGGCATTTGTCTGATGTCTTTCAGCAACTTATGGTCAAGCCAACTTTCTAGTGTATCTGAAATATTACATATGACATTATCTATGATTACCCCAGGTGAAACAACCAAGAACTTTAAGGAAATTCACAGAAAAGTTTTTGTAATTTATTCAAACAACATAATAAGTGGAAAGCAGAGATGAAAAGAAAATTTCTGCCTAGCGCTGTGTTATTTTTATTATACAGTGAGGCCTTTCTTTTTTGATCTGGGAGAGGAGAAGCTTTATTCCTTCTCACAATCACACTATGATCAATTTTTCCAACTTGAGGAATATGATCCCTCAATTCTAAACTCTACCAGGTCATTGGTATGGGATAGGAAAAAAAAATGAAGATTTTATAACTAGCCCATAATGGATTCTCATCTCAGGTCACAGCTTTCTATATTTAAATTAATGATATTATTAAAGTATACAAAGCTTTGAAAAAAATGAACCCTGAAGCATTTCAATATCAAAGGAACTCTGTGGAGTCCAAATGCCAAATGAAGGCAGATCTTAGAGAAGATTAAACAATTATGAGAACTCGCTGTTCTCTTCTTAATTCTCTGCTGTAAATTAGTGAAGCAACCTCTCACAGCAGGTGCTCTGATTGAGTCCCATCTAGGTTTCCTTGAGGAGTTTTGTTTTGTTTTGTTTTGTTTTTTTAGGCTGTAGATTCTTCCATTCATTCCTTATTGCCACTGGCATCAGCTCTTTAGAAAACAGTCAACCAGGAGTACTTGTCTTGGAGGTCTCACAGCTCTGCACACAACTTGCCTTTTTCTCCTTTTGATTGCTCTCACAACCCAGAGACTCCTTCAGGCTTACCCTAAGTCTCCTTCTCTCTCTAGTGCCCTCATTCCCACTCCCACTCCCAGCTAGCAACTTGGAGAGCAATCTCATCAACCTTCTTCAGGACTTAAAAGAGTGAATTCACAATAATGGAGGCCTGGGAAGAATGGCAGTTGATAAAGAATATATTCTGTGTTAGAAATGGAAAGGTGCCCACTTTGTGGACCCAAAATGCTTACCCTTGTGCCACCTTTGTAAAAAGAAACATGAAGGAAAGCTGCAATACATTCAAGTGAATGGAGAGACTGAAGAGAATTAATAAAAGTATCTTATTTAAATTATAATTGTAACAGCAAAAAAAAAAGGTTCATATAGAATTACTGGAATAAAAATCAGCATTTTCTATTTGACTTTACAATAAATATCATAAAGTACTCCAAAGACATGTTATTCCAAGAGAATTTGTAATTTTCTTCATAGATTCAGAAGCTCTTCTCAGCTCAGTAATTATGTTTAAGCATTCTGAAAAGAATACCAGATTCTAAATCAGAAGCCCTGTATTCTTCTCTAACTAATTCAGCAAGCTTCAGCAAGTCACTTATTTCTGGGGGCCCCTGCACCTTATTTATAAATTGGGATAGTTATGCTTGATCCCGTAGATTGTTTTAACAACAAAATGCTATGTTTCCATCGCTCTGTTGTTCAAATGTTTGCATCTCTTTACTGATACTTTGTCTTCTCTTAGACCTTCTTCATTGTAAGTATAGATTTTAACTTATCATAATAATAAAAACCTGGGGTCATTTTATCACTATCAAATTTCTCATTTCCAACCACAAAGTTATTAATTTATATAGTAAACTTCAAATAATAAATGCAACAAGAATAAAAAAATTTGACTCACTCTGCTGCCCAAAGGGACAAGGTTATTCCTGGGGAGTGGCAGGCCCAGAGTAAACAGAGTGTATAACAATTTTACCTCTTAATTATGGTAATCGTATTTTTTAGCTAGCGACATTGAACAAACTACTTGATATTTCCATTAATGATCTTGTTTAATTTACACAGTGATCCTAGCATTCTATAAAGGATCACTGTATACATTAAACAAGATAATTAATGAATAGTGCATAACACATGTATAACTCTCAATTTTGTGAAAAGATTGATGTTTTTCTCACTTTCCATCTGACTCTTTCATAACAGCTTTAAGAATTTCCCTAAATTCAGTAAGGTCAAAATAGTTTTAATAACACAGGCTTAAAGCCAAGTGGTGACAGGGTATAGAAGGCAGTATAATTAGAATTTTTTCTCCTGTTGAATAACTGGGCCCAAGGTGATGGCATTCATGCTTCTATTCATAAGTTTCATCTTCTTCTAAAACTCAGTCACAGCTTCGCCTCACTCCTCAATCCTCCAATGGCTCTTACTTCATCTCTAATAGCTAATTACCTTGCTTCCAATTTACTGAAACAAAGAGACAATCAGAAAAGCATTTCTACAAACCCCCACTACCACATCTACCCACCTGTCTGTGCCCAGATCCTCTGTCTTACAGTTACTGAGAATGAATGAGTGATGCTTCTATCAAAGGCTGATACATCCACTTCTGCATTAGACTCTCACTCTTCTTCCCTATGGAAGGACATTAGGGCAACATGAAGGGGAAAATCTTGGGACCCCAAAATACCAAGCTAAGGGAAAAGTCAAACTGGGAACTGCTCTGGACAAACCTGCCTTCCATTCTATTCAAAGTCATCCCTCTGCTCATTGACATAGATGCATATTCTGATTGCCTCCTTTGAAAAGGCTTACCAGAAACTCAAAGAATTCATACATTTGTCCCTTACCTACCTGTGACCTGGAAGCCCCCTCCCTGCTTCGAGCTGTCCCTGCCTTTCTGGATGGAACCAATGTACTTCTTACATATATTGATTGATGTCTCACGTCTCCCTAAAATGTATAAAACCAAGCTGTGCCCCAACCACCTTGGGCACATGTCTGCAGGACCTCCTGAGACTGTGTCATGAGTGCATGCCCTTAACTTTGGCAAATAAACCTCCTGAAAATGATCGAGACTTGTCTAGTCATTTTTCCCAATTGACAGCCGCAACTCACCCCTTCTTGCATCCTTTACCCACTTTGTCCTGGAGCATTTCCATGAGCATATAAACAAGTCGCAATTTCCTTCATCTTTAAAAACTTACGGTAACTCTCTTGATCTCACATCTCCATCCAGCTACCTACAGTTTTCTGATCTCTTTATAACAAAATCCCCTCCAAGAGTTGTCTATAATCATTGTCACTAGTTCTTCTCATCATTTGCTCTTTAGGCCACCCCACAGGTTTCTGCCCTCATTACTCTGCTGAAACTACTTATCAAGGTCACCAAGAATCCCCAGATTTTTCATTCAGTGGGCTGTTCTCAGCAGTCCTGACTTCATTTGACCTCTCATTCAAGTTTGATTTGTTATTGATCATCTGCTGTTTGGATACACTTTCTTCATATGACTTTCAGCTCAGGTTTTCCTTCTCATTAGCTGCTCACTTTCTCCCCAGGCTCCAGACACTTAAACATGGGAAGAGCCCCAAAGCTCACTCCTTTTGCTTATTCTCCTTTCTGTCTACACTTATTCTTTCAGAGAATCTCAATAAATTGCATGTCTTTAAAACTATAGCTGGGTGGTTGATTGTCAAATTCACAGAACCCAGAAATATTTCCTTGACTTCAATTATCTATTTATCATCTCTTCATTTTGGTCTCTAGTAGGCATTTCAAATTTAATATATACAAAAACCAGTGTCGTGATCTTCATCCTCCAAGTTCTTTCTCCATTTGTCTTTCTCACTTCAGGTAAATGGCAATGCTGTCAATAAACCTACTCAAGCCAAAGATGCTGAAGTCACCATTGACACCTTGCTTCCTCTCACACCTCATAATCTGTCAGGAAATCCTGTGGTCTCATTCTTCAGAATATACTCCGAATCTAACCACTTCTCAGCTGCACTGCCCCCACTCAGCTAATCCATAATCATCTCTCACTAGGATTTCTCCAGTAGCCTCTTTATTGTCAGTGTCATCACTTTTGTCCTTGCTTCTCTCCCATAATTCCTTTTAAAATGGACACAATACTATACCATTCTTTGTTGAAATTCCTCCAGTAGCTTCCCACCGCAATGTCAGTAGGTGAGTAGAAGCTAAATTCATTGCAATGATCTCCAAGTCCCCACTTGCTTTGGGGCCTTGCTGTTCATGGACCTTATCCCTTACCCACCCCCTGTTCACCTTCTCTGCCCTTCTTGCTGTGTGTAACATTCTGTGTTCTTGCTGTCGAATGCTAGCATGTTGTCATCCCAGGGCTCCTTCCTCCTGGCTCTATCCCTTACCTCTTTTAGTCCTTTCTTTAAATGTCACCTTTGCAGTATGACCTTCCCACTTTTCAGAATATATCAGCACTTTCCACTCTACTTTAGATTTCATTCCCCCAACACACATGCCTCTAAACATGCATCTCTCTCCCCGCTTGGTGTCTCATCATAGCAGTTCTTAGCACCTGCTTGATGAAGACTTATTTGTGTATTTCTTCATCTATCCCACTGTACTACAATACAACATAGAATTTCATCTGTTGTTCTGTGCTACACCCTTAATGTCTAGTATAGCTCCTCACATATAGTAGCCTCTCAATAAATACTTTCCGTGTAAATTGACCATTTTAAGGATATTGTCCTTATATTACATTTTCTTGCATTTCTTACAACAGCTTACATTCTCTTTCCAAGAACTGAGTATTATGAATAAATAACCAAGGTTCCAGATTCTTCTGGCTTTCTGAAGAAAATTTCCTACTCTCATAAATGCTCAAGTATAAGGAGACATAGGTTATCATGCCCAGTCACTTTTTGGAAAATGTTTTAAAATCATCAACTAAGAAAGAGTAGAGATGTTACTTTTGGCCAACGATCACTTGGTTGGTTGGTCTGCTCAGTTCTTGATGTTCCTGCTCCTTTTATGGCATGTCTGTGTGAATTCTCCCATGCAGCTGTCTTTGCTTTCATCTTCCTACAGATTGTGCTGAAAGATAGTTTTCAAGGTTGACTGAACAGAACTCCAAGGGCACCTGTAAAGCCTTTTGCAGCCTAATCATATTTTTGATTCCATGTCCCCTTTCTCCTCCAATTTGACAATATGATAAATCATCCTCCGGCATGAAGTGTTCCTTGTCCCATGCCCATCACTTTCCCCAAACCCACACATGTAATATCACATTCTCCAGGAAACCTCTGTTACCCCTCCCTGTCTCCTAATACTCTGCCTCCCTCTGCTCTACAGTCTCCCTGTTGGTGTTTGAGGGTCTTTGAGTCTTCAATCTTTTCTTTCCTCATTATTGTGGACTAGTTGTAGTGAGGTGTGAGGTATTCAGTTAGTTTGTTTGTTTAGACCTTAATAAAGTGATAAATCTTAATTTGCAAGTCCTCTGCCTATTCCTGCTTCTGAACATTTGCAATGCCAGGAATCATAGATCACATTCTCATATTATTTTCTACAATATGTGTAGGCTCTTTGAAGACAGAAACCATGGCTAACATTCATGTGTCTTCTGCAGGGTCTGAAAACACCAGACTGTGCACATTGTCGGGACTCAGTAACTAGTAGTTTAAGAAGTTAGTTGATTTATCATAACTTTATTGCCACACTCAGTTTATAGAATAGATGATAAATATTATGGGTTTGATGTGACTAAAGAACAATTACCACTGTAACCTTTATTTTCCTAAGAATATATACTGCTCTGGGTCTCCACAGTTAGCCCAAGGCTGCTGAAAATCTCCAGAGTTATCTGGGATCAAGAGCTATTCATAAGCCATCGAACACCAGAGCCAAGGCCATAGTGATAGTTGTAACTACCTGAATATCCATAATCGCTTTGTTCTGTTTTGTTTTGTGGTCTTGAAAGGAGAAATGAATGTGATAGCATCTCTACAGTCTGCTCATTCAAACTCTGTAAGATCACTTTCACCCACAGTTGTTCCTTTGGGCACAGCTTGATCTCTGTGTGCCTGTACCAGCAGGTCTCCATTAATCGTGGGTCAGAGGCTGAGTGTGGCCCTCAAATTTGTGCCAGAAGCTCCCTGCTGCTAAGATTGTCCCCTGGGAAGAGAAAGTGAAGGAGTGTATTTGGCACCCAGAATGCCCTCCTTTGGTTGGAAAGCGTTCACTTGAGGCAGGTTTGAAATTAACCCCTCTAGCTAACCATGAAATATAACTGATATCCTGAGCGTTCCCTTTGTCAGTCTCAGTCATTTTCACAATACATGTTAGTTATTGTTTAGCCATTTTACTAATGAGAAAACTGAGACTCAAGAGAAAAATTCACCCGCTCTAGGAAAACCAGCAAATGGGGGAGCTTTGTCCTAGCCGAAGTCTCTTAGACAATTAATTTACTGGGTTTCCACTACTCTAACTCTCACTTCCGTGCATCACAGAGAAACCCTTTATCAATGATAGTCTTTAGAAAAACGTTTTTGCTTCTCAAGGCAACCACCACCTGCACAAGGTTTAAAATTAAGGAAACCAGTCTCTTCCGTTTTCAAATTCTAACCGCAAATGATGCAAAGGTCAAGGGCATATTTGGAGCCTCTGCCTTCCTCTGTGCCTTGTTGCTGGTGCTGCTGTCTGCTCATGCCAGTGGTTATCCTCAGAAATCTAAGAATTTTTGAATTTTCTGTCATCAAAATTCTTCCTTAATAAATCACGCTTATGTATCCCTAATTATTAAGGAGAATTCACAAAAAAACTATTCTCACTCTCTCCCTATGAAGTCAGGAGGTAGGTTTTTGTTTTCTTTTTCTCTTTTGTTTCTTTTGCTTTATTTTGTTTGTTGTTACGGTTTAAGGCCCTCCAGCATTGGCTTCCACCAAAATCCTTGCTGGACTTTCTCTGTTGCTTCGCCTGAGTAATACTTGCTTGTAGCAATTGAATAGTCTTCTAAGAAGATTAAA
>NW_012119598.1:2654904-2656475 GCF_000951035.1 Colobus angolensis palliatus
TACTCGAGAGGCTGAGGCAGGAGAATCACTTGAATCCGAAAGGTGGAGGTTGCAGTGAGCCGAGATCGCGCCACTGCACTCGCGACAGAGCGAGACTCTGTCTCAAAAAAAAAAAAAAAAAAGATTAAAGAAAAAGTTAGATGTTAATGGGAAGATGACATTTGCCCACAAGTACTCTCTAGTACAGTATTGTTATGAATTGAAATGAAAATGCTTGAAAACAATATAGATGAAGTCAATGCACATATAAACTCTGACACATTCCTGGAACTGGGAACTCAATGGAGATGTGTTTAGAAATGGAATCGGTTAATGGGTTTGAGGAAGAGGAGATGGATCATGAAGAAGTCAGTTTGCTAGGGTAAAAAGATAATTTATCCTGATGGCAATAGAGCTGCTAAAGATTTTAAATACAGACATAAAATTGTTCAACCTTTTTTTTCTGGAATGATAAGGATATCTGGAATAATGGATTAGAATGGGGAAAGAAGAAAATGGTTGTTATTGTGCCTGATGTCATCTTAATTTAGTTTTTTCTCCCACTGATATATTTTATTTTTATCCTTCAGGCTCAGAGATTTTATTCCTGGACTTTTCTTTTGCTGGAGAAAGGGTACCCAAACTGTATTTAACATAGGATATTAAATGTGATGATTTTCAAGGCATTTTGGAAGATTTTCTCAGTGATTTGGAAAACTGCTGCATGATTTTCTCCAAAATTAAGAAACAAAATGACAGGCATTGCATTTCTTAAGCCAGGGGAAAGGATGCTGCAATATGTAGAACACAAGTTTTATAAATAAAGTTTTATTGAAACATAGCCGTGTCTAGTTGTCTGCGGCTGCTTTCATGATACAATGGCAACGTTGTTGCAAGAGAAACCATATGGCCTGTGAGATATAAAATATGTACATACTATCTGGCCTTTACAGAAAATATATATCAACCTCTGGCTTCAGCGAATTTTTTTTATGTTAGTGTTATTTTGCATTTTTGTAAGCATTTTAAATTTGGGGAGATATTTGACCAACTCAAGAGAAAATTTTTCAATAGTGTTTATTTAGGGCGACCAGATTCTGGGCCAGGTTTTGGCCCACCAAGAAAAGAGTAATGCTAAGTAGATTAAACTCCAAGGAAATAAACATGGAGCATAAACAAATCATATTCCTTCTAAAACAGATTTTCTACCAATTATACAACTGCAGTTAAAACTCACTATTATATTACAAGAAGGTAGGTGGAGAGAAGGAGGAATCATTTTCTTAAGGACGTACTTCCGGCTCAAAGTGTCTGTTGTCCCCAGAGGTTTGCTGCATTACATTTTACTATCAAGAGCTCTTAAGAACTGAAATGGAAATTTGAAGAAAGAAGGTGTATAGAAGGCCTCTCAAATAGTAAAAGTAATAGAGCACTGCACAGGTACATGCAGATACGCGCATATGCAAACACAGACACACACGTAAATAGAAGAGCATTTAGAAAAGACAAAGCAAGAAACAAAGATAAAATAATTTGTTTGGGCCGGGCGCGGTGGCTCAAGCCTGTAATCCCAGCACTTTGGGAGGCCGAGA
>NW_012119598.1:2656779-2660227 GCF_000951035.1 Colobus angolensis palliatus
TTTGACCTACTATGTAACTTAATGCTATATTTTTTTTGTTAGAAAAAGCCAAGTTTGTCTCTTAGAATATCCAACCTCATAATAAAGCTTCTGAGACTTCTTTGCCTAGACACTGGGACACCCTTCTTTGTTAAAAGTGTGTAAAGGACTGTGTCAGTACATGGGACACAGAAGAATGTAGGCCCCAAAAAGTGGACTTAAAGAAGGTGCTCATGTGCCCTGGGCTACCGGTTTAGGTCAAGGAGATGATGGTGCAGTAGAAAATCAGCAGAGCTGTGACATTACATCTGAGATTGAACAAAGACAACAACCATTTCTATTATTGATGGTTACTAACATTACCTTCCATTTGCTGAATGCTTACTGTGTCTCACACTGCTAAGCAATCTCTATTAAACCTTTCAAAGATGGTAAAACATAACCATGCTTTATCCAGGGCTTGCATATCCTATGTCCTCATCTTTAAAATGGGAGGATGGGGTGGTAATTTTATAGATAAGTAAACTAATTTTCCTTTTGAAATTCACACAGATAGTAAGTGGCAGAATAAGGATTCCTGAGTCTATGTCCTAAAAATCCAATTGTTTTTCAGGATATCACAGTAACTCTATTAAAAGTAAATAACTTAAAAAAAAATACCAAGTATCTATTTCTTGCCAAGACTTATGATTCAAAGCAGTTAGAAGTCTCATTTAGGGAATAGGAAAATAGAGTGGTAACTGGCAATATATACTTCTGAAGAAACACGAACTTAATCGGTACTAGGAATCAATATGTGTCCTAAATATACCTTTTTCTAAAATTAGCTCTAAATCCATTAAGGTTGTTCGATATTGAAGTTCTTTTCTAGCTCTAAAATGCTCTTTTTCTAATAATGAAATCTGACTTCAACCGTATGCCCTGAGAAAAAGCACTTTATCTGAAGAGTAAAATTACCGAGAGAACATTTTAGGTCAATCAAATGAATGTTTCCTCCTAATTTACAACAAACTATTTTGATTCTCTAATTCTGTGAAGCTTTTTTTAATTTCCAATGTGAAAGTAAAACAGAAACATAAAACAATATAGTCATTTTTTTTAGGAAAAATAGTGGATTTTTTTTCATTTGTTTTCTACATGTGTACATGCGCAGGCCTACATGTGAATGGGTTTTACCATGCAGGGAGAATTAATTCACTAGAAAACTAGTTGATCTATGGGATTTACTAGAAAAGAGAATTTTAAGAACTTTACCTGGTACTACTTTAACCTATTTTTCTTGTTACTATAGGTTTTATGATCTTTTATATTTCTGTGGAATATGGAGAAAATGTTTTTTATGTTTGTATGGATTAGATAGATTTTAGATATAAAAACTTTCTAAAAGCCTTTACACAATTTACACCTTCAGTATTGGAAATGATGTAATAATGAAATACATAGCATAGCAAATAGTAAAAAGTAACACTGACCATTTAAAACAGAGGGGTAAAAACTAAATAGAAAAATTGGACATGTGAAAAAGTATACTACAGAGACAGATTATGGTAGGAACAGAAGTAGTTCCTAAGAACTGACTGACTTTTATGATCAGTAACTATATTTTGAAGTTTTGTATAATGATGAATACCTGCTTTTTTTTTTTTCTATTAGGGCAGAGCTTTTGGAAAATACATTCACATTCATTTTCTATGTGGCTGTATTCTTTCTGAATTTTTTCTATGAATTGATGTGCATCGATGTCAGCATTTCCTATTGAACTTTCCTACCTTCTCTGCCATGCTTCTGTGTTGTTTTGTGAAATGAATTTTCGCAAACCCTCATGTACAGACCACAGATTTGGTGGAAAAAATACTGGTGATTGAATAGCAACACCGTTGAGTAAGTGTTTGAGATTATGATCAGCATGACTTTATGCTAATAAATATTTAAAATCTACATGAAATGGGAAAATTCCTTAAGAGATTCAAGTTGTTAAAACAAATTAAACAAGATATAGAAAATCTGAATAGATATAGCCACTAGAAAAGTGAAATTTGTAGTTTTAAATCTTCCCACAATGCAAACTCAAGACCCAGATAACTTCCTTGGTGAAATTCATTCCAGCATCTTCAGAATTCTACATGGACTCTTCTAAAATTTTGAGCATGAAGGAAAATGTTCACAATTACATTATGGGATCAGAATTAACCTATTGCCAAAACCATACAAAAACATTTTTTTAAAATGGTTGGCTTAGAAAGAAAATAGTTCAAAGAAAATAATTAAAAATATAAATAAATGAAATATAGCAATATATAAATGAATAATATAACATGACCAGGTGGAGTTTATCCTAGAAATACAAGTTTGGAATAACATTCAAAAATTAACCCCCACGTTTCATCATTATGAAAGAGAAACTGATACAGGAGCTAGAAACATTATTTAGGCAGATAGGGAGGGTCAGAATTCTTGGTAAGGTTTTCCTTTTAATAAAAAGCAGCCCTCAAATAATATCTTTTTTTATTATGATTTAAGTTCTGGGGTACATGTGCAGAACATGTAGGTTTGTTTCATAAGTATACACGTGCCATGGTGGTTTGCTGCACCCATCAACCTGTCATCTACATTAGGTATTTCTCCTAATGTTATCACTCCCCCAGGCCCGCACCCTGCCACAGGCCCTGGTGTATGATGCTGAGAATGATAGTTTCTAGCTTCATGCATGTCCATGTAAAAAATATAGACTCATTCTTTTTATGGCTGCATAGTATTCCATGGTGCACATGTGCCACATTTTCTTTATCCAGTCTATCACTCATGGGCATTTGGGTTGGTTCCAAGTCTTTGCTATTGTGAACAGTGCCGCAGTAAACATATGTGTGCATGTGTCTTTATAGTAGAATGATTTATAATCCTTTGGGTATATACCTAGTAATGGGACTGCTGGGTCAAATGGTATTTCTAGTTCTAGATCCTTGAGGAATCGCCACAATGTCTTCCACAATGGTTGAACTAATTTACACTCCCACCAACAGTGTAAAAGCATTCCTATTTTTCTACATCCTCTCCAGCATCTGTTGTTTCCTGACTTTTAATGACAGCCATTCTAACTGACGTGAGATGGTATCTCATTGTGGTTTTGATTTGCATTTCTTTAATGACCAGTGATGATGAGCTTTTTTTCGTATGTTTGTTGGCTGCATAAATGTCTTCTTTTGAGAAGTGTCTGTTTATGTCCTTTGCCCACTTTTTGATGGTGTTGTTTTTTTCTTGTAAATGTGTTTAAGTTCTTTGTAGATTTTGGATATTAGCCCTTTGTCAGATGGATAGATTGCAAAAATGTTCTCTCATTCTGTAGGTTTCCTGTTCACTCTGATGATAGTTTCTTTTGCCGTGCAGAAGCTCTTTTGTTTAATTAGATCCCATTTGTCAAGGTTGGCTTCTGTTGCCATTGCTTTTGGTGTTTCAGTCATGAAGTCTTTGC
>NW_012119598.1:2661822-2674265 GCF_000951035.1 Colobus angolensis palliatus
TGTCACAGTTAGGGTGGGGGATGACGTTCCCCTTGTGTTTAGTGAGTAGAAGCCTGAAGTGTTGCAAAATATCGTATAATACACAAGACAGCTACCTGCACAATGAAGAATTATCTAGCTCCATATGTCAGCCTCATCCATATGGATTGAGAAAGCTTGCTTTATAGTGAGTGAGTGAGTGGGTGAGTGAGTGAATGTTTCCCCCATAAGATCAAATACAAGACAAGGATATTCATTCTCAACAATTCTACTAAATATTTTTCTAGAGTACCTAACATTGTGATACAATAAGTAAAAAAATAAAATATGTATTCAATAGAAAGGAGGAAGTAAAAATCTCTTTATTTGCAGACAACATGATATTGTATGTAGGAAATCCTAAAGAATCTAAAAAATGCAATTGAAACTAATAAATTAGTTCAGCAAGGTCAAAGCATCCAACGTGCTGACATACAGATCAGTGGAACAGAATAAGGAGGACAGAAATGGACTCTCATGTCTATGCTCACTAATTATTTTTGCAAATGTATAAAGGTAATTCAATGAGGGAAGGATACTTTTTTCAATTAATGGTGCCAGAACTACTGGTTATAGGTATTGAAATGATGAACATTAAACCATATCTAACATCATGCATAAAAATTAACTGGAAATGCCTCAGAAATCTAAGTTAAGAGCTAAAACAATACAATTCCAGAAGAAAATACAGGAGAAAATCTTAGCAACCAAAGAGAAAATAAGATACAACAGGAAAAAATTATTTGGACTTCATTAAAAACTTCTTGGAAAGATAACATTAAGAAAATGAACAGGGAAAAACAATACCTGGGAATGATATTTGTGTAGTGTGGATATCTAATATATCCGGAATATATAAAGAACTGCAATCGTTCAATAATAGGACAAAGAACTCATTAAAGACGTGCAAATGATTGCAACACATTTGTGCAAATCAGCATTGAAAACTGTGCTCAATGACATTAGTCATTAAGGAAATGAAAGTTAAAGTTACAATGAGATAACATTATATATACAACTGAATGACTAAAATTTGAAAAAACTGACAATACTACTGTTGTTGAAAATGTAAAGTAACTTGAATTCTCACATATGGCTGTCGGGGATGTAAAGTGACATCATTCTAGAAAACATTTTGTCAGTTTCCTATAAAGTTAAATATATATTGCCATATGGTCTAGAAATTTTACTCTTGGTATTTACTCTGAGAAATGAAAATATATGCCCACACAAAGACTTGTACACAAATGTTCATTACAGTTACATTTGTAATAGCCAAAACCTGGAAACTGCCTAACTACTCATGAACAGTTAAAAAATGATTTCTTAAAACATCATTAAAAATGATTTTAAAAATGATTCCATTGCAATTAAACAATGTGGCAGTTTTAATATATATCCACAGGTCCTTTGTCAAATTTTTTGGGCCTTCCCTTAAATCTACACTGACCATGATCATGTACTTAAAAGCAACATAACGCAACCAAAGTGATGCTACGTAACCTCCATGACTACGTCAGAAAAGGCCAAATGGCTTCTGCCTAGAATCCTGACCTACCAGGTAATGAGTCTTGCTATTCTGAGACCACGAAGCTGTGAGAAGACCACATAAAAGTGTTCCAGCCCAGACATGCCTTTGAGGTCTCTACCAGTAATCAGCATCAATCCTTAGGCACGTGAGTGAAATCACCCCCATTAATCTGACCCCCAAGCATTTACTCGCCCTTAGTCTGTCTGTATTCCCAGCTGAGGCCCTATGTATCATTGAGCTGTCCCTATTGTGGCCTGATGAAAGTCTGACCTATGGGATCAATGAGCATGCTCAAATGATTGTTCCCTGCCACTGAGTTTGAGGTGACTAGTTATGCAGCAATAGTAACTGGAACAATAAATGAACCTGTTAAACATTACACTGAGTGAAAGATACTGGACACAAAACATGCATCCTGGATGATCCCTTTTGCTTGACACTAGAAAAGACAAACTTAATTTATAGTGATAGCAGATCAGTGATTGCCTGGGACCCCGGGTGAAGCTGGGCTGACAAGGAAGGGGCAGAAAGGAATGGGTAACGGAAATGTTTTATATTGTGATTGCAGAAACTGTTACATTTGTTAAAATTCATTGAACTATGCCCTTAAAGGAACTGCATTTTATGGTGTATAAATTATACCTTAATAAAGTCATATTTCCAAAAAAATGAGAGGCAAACATACGTAGGTAGCTAGAAACTAGAAAAGAGTGCTATCTACCTGCCCAAAGGTTGGATAGATGCCTGCAAATATTAGTCCAACTATTGGTCTCTAAATGGCTCACCACCACATCCTCAGGGAAAAAGCCAGGGACGGGGAGGTAGAGAGATAGGTTTGGGGCTGTTTAGAATGTTTCAATGAAAAATGCTTCCTGCTTAATACTGGACTTTAAACAGGCTGCTTAGTACTAGACTTTAAATAGTCAGAAAAAAAATAATAACTTATTTGCTCATCTTCCCCCAGAAGTTTTCATGTCCTAGCAGTGTTTCTTTTCCATAGAAAAGGCCTGCTTTTGAGAAGAGGGTAAGTTCTTTGTTTCTGACAGCAGGTGTCACAATTGTCTAATAAAAGAGAAGAAAGCTGCAAGATTTCCTAATGCAAAAAAGCAAGCTACCAACACCTAAAAATACAGACTCATTCAGTTAGTATTATTAACATATTGGAACAGCCATGGTAATGAGTGCAGTTCCTCCATTCACAGATAGCATGCTGGAATAGACATGGAATAGACAGCATCTATTTTATCACACTTTTTGAGAAGAAAAAGGGGAATAGTACCTTATAAAGTGTGTGTGTTTCTATGTGTATATGAATACGTATATGTGCAAAAAATATACATACATATATACTACAAGCAGTATCCCAATTTCATATATGTTAAAATGTGAAAGCACTTGAAATATGGTAACCAACCACATGCTATTTGGAAGGTACCCAGTGAGTCACACATCCCTGCCAATGCTTTCCAGTTTGCCAGGTGTCTCTCTGCCCAGTTCTGCTTTCTTTGCACAGAGACTAACTCCGGAAAGTGCCATTGCCCCTGCTGGTCGTGACAACAATGGAGAATTTTGAGGCAGCGGGGCCTGGGTAGTGAAGGATGGTGGTAGGCATGGTCCTATTTGCTGATGGATACAGGAGGTGGTACTCTCTTTCAACGTGCGTTTTTAGAGTAATTAGCAGGAAAATAAAGAATTATCTCTGTTCTTTGTAATCGGAGCCTATAGTTAGTAGATGCCTGTTGTCCTGGTCTAGGGCCATAGGGGAAACTTAACAAACACAGAGAAGACACAACCACTAACAACCTCTAGCTGGTGACAGTTGCCCAGCAGGCCCATGGTTCATTTCCCAGCATTTAACCAAACATTTTTTTATTTTTTTTTCTGAGATGGAGTCTTGCTCAACTGATGCCCAGGCTGGAGTGCAGTGCTGTGATCTCAGCTCACTGCAACTTCTGCCTTCCAGGTTCAAGTGATTCTCCTGCCTCAGCCTCCTGAGTAGCTGGGATTACAGGCACCCACCACCACACCCAGCTAATTTTTGTGCTTTTAGTATAAACAGGGTTTCACCATGTTGGCCAGACTGATGTAGAACTTCTGACCTCAGGTGGTCTGCCCGTTTCAGCCTCCCAAAGTGCTGGGATTACAGGCATGAACCACTGCACCCGGCCTCAGCCGAAGTTTTTATCTTCCTGTGCTCACATGCTCAGAGAGGACTTTACTATTGAATACTGTCTGGATTTTTCTTTCCTTTAAAAAAGTAATTTAGTATTCAGTTTTTCATGTCTCGGCATTCAACCCAGGACCTTCCTTTTTAGCTAAGATTATTACATCTGTTTTGGTGAATGTTCTTTTGTAGTATGAAGTCTATATCTACTGTGGCAAAAAGATGTCCTCAGAGTAGCTGAGCTGTAAAATTCCCAGACACAAGTCCATCTTCTTCAAATTGAATATTTCTTCTGTATCTCTCTTTAACCCACTGGGGAAGGAATAGTACCCTAAGTAATCAAATGAATAACTAAATAATATTAAAGTTAAAAAAGTATTAATCTTCTAAACATTCAGTTACCAAAGGACATGGGATTCTCCCTGCACCACCACATAGAGATAGCCCCCTCCAGGGTAAACGCTGAAAGATTCATTTGCTAAATTGAATTTCTGTGCTAAAACTGTTGTCTGAGCAAATATAGATGATGCCTCTGACTTGGAGGATGAAGAAGAGAGAATGACATTCAGGTCAACAACCTGGTGCAAGGAGGAAGCAATTGAGTATGGAGCAGAGGGCCATCACATGGCAGGATTAGGGGAGAGCTTCAGGATACAGAACAGGACACACGTGTAGAGTCCAGATCCAATCTGGGTTGTTGATAACTGAGCTGGCTGCACAACGTGATTAGGAACAGTCATCGGTGTCTAAATAATGTGACAAGTCAATGGAGAGTCTTGGATTTACAATCCGGTAGACAAGGTGTATCAAGAAAAAGCAATGTCAAAATTCAGAACCTACATAAAAGCTACTAGAATAAGTTAGTTTAGCAAGTTGCAGGATCAATATACAAATCAATAGAACAGAATAGAGAGGCCAAGAATTGATTCTCACATATATGCTTAATGACTTTTTATTTTACAAATGTATCCAGGCAATGCAATAAAAACAGGATGCATTATTTTCCAGTAAATGGCGCTAGACCAACTCACCATATATATGGAATAAATGAGCATTGGACTTTACCTGACACCATATATGAAATGTAGTTTGAAATACATCATACAACCAATATAAAATCTAAAAGAATGTCAGTTATGGAAGAAAACAATAGAAATTCTTATCAACCAAGAGGAAAAAAAGGTGTGTTAGTACTGAGCAAATATAAAGCATAAAAGAGAAAAGATAAATTGGATTTCACCAAAATTGAACATTTTTAACCTTGAAAACATGACATTAAGAAAATGAAAAGACAAGCCCCAGCCTGGGAGGAAATGCTTTATGTACGTACATATATGTGACATATCTGGAATATTTGAAAAATGTTTATAAGACAAAGAACTTGTGCCTAGAATTCGAATCCTCAAAAATGACAGTAGGCAGGGTAGTCATGATCCAAGAGATTTATCTAAATATGGGAAATGAGACAAGCCTGCAGTTGCAAGTAGAACCATCAAGGAAAAAGCAAAGGAACAAGCCATCCCACATCTGTGGCTTCAGGCTGAGGTTAAGGAGAAGGGAGGGAGAGTATGTAGAAGGTGTGCTAGGCCACTCTTTGTGTTGCTGTCAAGAAATAACTGAGACTGGGTAATTCATAAAGAAAAGAGGTTTAATTGGCTCATGGTTCTTCAGACTGTACAAGGAAGCATGGTGCTAGCATCTGCTTGGCTTCTGGGGAGGCCTCAGGAAGCTTACAATCATGATGGAACGTGAAGGAGGAACAGGCATCTCATATGACAAGAGAGGGAGCAAGAGAGGGTGGAGGGGAGGTGCCCCACACTATTAGCCAGATCTCAGGAGAACTCACTCATTATCACAGACAGCACCAAGCCATGAAGGATCGACTTCCATGACCCAAACACCTCCCACCAGGCCTCACCTCCAACATTGGGGATTACATTTCAATAAGAGATTTGGGCAGGACAAATATCTAAACCATATCAGAAGGTAATGAGAAGGTAGCTTTTTCTATGAGTAAAAGGGGATAGAAAAGGGTGAGCGGATAGGAGACACTGTGGTTGGACTAATTGTGATACTTCAGAGGAACAGATGATGTTGTCATCTTGCCGGTTATTGCCCTAGTAATGAAACTCAGGGATTTTAGCCCTAAACTCCTGAAAATCCCTTACCTGAAAATCCACCTGATCGGCCTGAGCAGGCATCTTTCTGGCCAGCTGGACTGAGGTTACATGCCTGGCCTGCTAGTCTGGGCAGATCTGTTTCTGCTCAAAGACTGTGAGATATGTCAATCTAGAGCCAGTGATCTGCCCCCAAAAGCTTTAACCTGGACCCCTGATTCCTCTAATTCCCCTTTACCCTTTCTTTTCATACCAATGGACAATAAGCCAGAATTTCCTTAGTATTAGGCCTTTTCCTTTTGCACTCCTGAGTAGAGACAATAAACCTGCGGTCAACCATACCCTGCACAGACTCCAGGTGACAGCTCTGTGCATCTCTGTGGAAGCTCTCTGGGGTGATTTGGTGGCACTCAGCTTGTGAATATGCGTGTGTATGAGGCATGTTAACAGAGCCCCAGAGACACTGTTTCCAGAGCATGCATGTTTTCTCCTTCCAAGATTCTTCTTAGGCTGAAAACTGGCCAAATCAGCCATGAATAAGGAAGAGAATCCTTGCAAACCCTTAATTTCAAATTCAGTTCCAAATAAAAAGTAGAACCGAGATATTTGGGTGGAAGACAGAGATTGATTATTTCTTCATTCAACGGGTAACAAGGGAGGAGTTGGTTGTGCTGAACTAAATGAATGAGGTTTGGCCAGAGATGCAGTTTTCAGCCCAAGAAGCTCAGCTTTTGTTAAGGTGACCTGAAAGGCATGCATAGTGGCTGAGGGTAGAGGCTGTGGGCAGGTTGTTGTTCGGAGACAGGTCCAGTGGAAGCTGTCTGTGAAGCTGGATTTCCCCTCTCTGCCACGGTCACGTGCTCACATACGACTGGACCAGCACAAAGCCATTCTCCGCGGGATGTGTTACCACCTACGATTCAACAGAAGATGGAGACCTGGGCTTTGCTGCTGTCAACATTATGGCCACACGAGGGCGTACAAGGTCCTAGATTTTGCCTGTCTCTGAGTCAGATCCACACCAGGATTCAGGGATCTCCTACCGTGCCTACCTACAGTACACCAGTCACAGCCCCTCTGATGCACGAGGAATGCAGAGGAAATGCAAAGGCAAAGAAAGGAAAGAAGTCCTTGGTCCTGAAGGCGCTCTCCTCCCACCCTGCTCTGTGGCCACAGAGGCCTGTGGGGCTGAAAAAGTGGGTTCACCTTCCCTGTCACCTGCTAAGTGGAAAGCATCCACGGAGGTCAGAGGCTTTCCTGGAAGCTTATAGGGAAGGGCCTTGCCGACGGTTCACAAGCAGGATTTTTAAAAATGCAAGGTATCAGGAATTGAGGAGGAAAGATTAGGAAATCGGTAATAAAATGTAGTTTCCTACCTGGAAATGCAGGAGCCGAAAGGGAAGCGGGAGTGATACATAAAGACTTGCCAGTCCTTTGGCCTGGAGCTTGTCTTAATGTCAGAGATCTGCACCCTGGAAAAGCGACTCTATTTAAGTTTTGCGTGTTATCACAGTATTTCTTTCTCGTTTTTATTGAGGACAGAGTAAAATTATTTTTTCAAAAAGCCCTTTATTTAGCTTTGCTTTTCTTTTTTGTGATTGAAGATGCATTTGAAAGAAGGAAGTCTAACTCTCTCTGGCATCGGCGTGGTGCATCCCCAGAGGGAGAAGGAGTGAACCCAGACCACGCTCAACCTGGCAGTCAGGGGCTCTCTTCACAGTATTTGAAAAGTTTTGCCTTTTTGTCCTAAATGCCTCTGCTAATTTAATTCATCAGTACTGAATTTTCAAGGCTTGACTCTTCCTCTCAGCTTCTTCCCAGATGTCCATGAAAACCTCGTTATGTTCCCTTTCCTCTGATTTCTCACTGTTTTCTTGTATCCTGGGGCCATTATTATACCCGAGATAACAGCGTGTTGGGTTTTCAATTTTTTTTTTAAGTCTCCATGATGGGTAGGGGGGCTCTCTCTTCTTTTTGCAGGTTTCTCTCTTCTTGCCTCCTATCGTTTGTAGATGGAGATGCTGCAATATAGGTTAATGTGATTTCAGAATGAAACATTCTGCCAATTTAGGGTTGTTACTAGATGGTGGTGGGTTTGGGGGTGGACAAAGTTAGCAAGATGTTGTGTGCAGTCCTCTTCTCCCATTCTCTCATGATGCATTGGTTCATTCTTTCTTTCTTTCTTTCATTTTTCTGGTGTCTAGCTGAGGGCAAGTTATGTGCTATGTGCTAAGTGGTGAGGTGATGGACCTGTGGACATGCTTTTCCTTTTTTCTCAAACCCTCGTTCTAAAGAAAACTCAAGGAAGAAAGTGCAATTGAGGGATATCGTCTGGCACAAGATTCTAAATGTTCACCTTGGAATACCTCCCTTAAAACACAGCATTGGTTCCATACTTTTCGTCTGTTCTCCATTTGAGTGTATCACAGCAGGTAAGGTCCTCTCTAGCATTCTTATTCATAGATATTTCTCATTTGGTATTGACTTTCTGAATCTCGGCCCTGCAAAATTATCTTTTAAACCATGTCTTCTACTTTAAACTTTCTTCTACTTTTTAATTAATATATCATAACTTTACATATTTTGGGGGTCCATGTGATATTTTGATCTATGTATACAACATGCAGTGATCGAATCAGGGTAATTGGGGTATCCATCACCTCCAATAAATATCCACATTTTTTTCGTGTGTTTCTTTCAAACTTGACTTCTGTAAAAGCGTAAAATATTTGTCTTCCTTTTTAAATGACCACATTTTAATTTCTTCCTTTTCCAAAAAGTATACTGCTACATGACTTCCTTAATGAAGGTCCTTTCTTGGTTCTAATTTTGTTCCCTCCTCTACCTTGCAATGTTACTTTAATGGGCGAACTCTTCATCAGTTCTCCATTGCAGCTTCATTTGTCGCCATCCACAGCAAATCGGTTTGATCAGTGAAATCTTCCACGTGCTGCCACCTCCCTTCCCATAGCCCTGTGCCAACATCCGTGCTCTTCTTAGGTCTCCTCAGGGGTGACTGAACTCTGCATTGACCTTATCCAGCATCCTCACTCACTGACATTCTAGGGCAGCTGGCTTCCCAGACTTTTCTTTGGATGTGTCGTGATCATTCCCTGTTCCAAATGAGTACTTCAAAGAAGCACACACATGCGTGTACACATGTGTGCACAAACACATATGCACATGTATCTGACATATTCCTTGGTTTCTGTGATGTCTAAGGCTTGGTTGGATTAGTCTTTTCATCTAGTCTAATTATTAAGGGTACATATTTCCTTTTCAATTTGTTTCTAGACCAAGATAATAAGCACATTTTAAAAACATGACATGACCTCCAGAGCACTTTATATCTATTTATCTCTTGGCCAGTTGTTAATACTATGAGAGCTTACAGAGATGCCTATGTGCTAGGATCCATTGAGCTGAAATCCCAACACAATGCTGGGACTGTGTAAGAAACCTAACATCTTTCCTCTTTTTTTTTGTTTTTTAAATGATGAAGTCTGGGATCTTATTGTATTCATCACCAGAATGTACATTGTAGCCATTAAGTAATTTCTGATTACCTACCCCTGTCACACCCCTCACCCTTCTGAGTCTCCAGTGTCTCTCATTCCATACTGTATGCCCATGTGTACACATTATTTAGCTCCCACGTATAAGTGAGAAAATGAGGTATTTGGCTTTTTGTTTCTGAATTATTTCACTTAAGACAGTGTCCTCCAGTTCCAGCCTCGTTGCTGCAAAAACATCATTTCATTTTTTATGAGTGAGTAGTATTCCATGGTAAATATATTCTATTTTTTTAACTTTTAAGTTCAGGGGCACATGTGCAGGATGTGCAAGCTTATTACATAAGTAAACTTGTGTCATGGGGGTTTGTTGTACAGATTATTTCATCACCCAGGTACTAAGCCCACTACCATTAGCTGTTTTTACTGATCCTCTCTCTCCTTCCACCCTCCACCCTCTGTTTGACCCCAGTGTGTGTTGTTCCCCTCTATGTGTACCTGTGTCTTATCATTTAACTCCCACTTACAAGTGAGAACATGCTGTATTTGGTTTTCTCTTCCTGTGTTAGTTTGCTAAGGATAATGGCTTCCAGCTCTGTCCATAACCCTGCAAAGGACAGGATCTTGTTCTTTTTCGTGGCTGCATAGTATTCCATGGTGTATATGTACCACATTTTGTTTATCCATTATATCATGGATGAACATATATGTTGGTTCCATCTCTGCTATTGTGAATAGTGCTGCAATGAACATACACATGCATGCATCTTTATAATAGAATGACTTATACTCCTTTGGGTACATACCTAATAACAAGATTGGGGAATCTAATGATATTTTAGGTCTTTGTTGAATTGCCACACTGTCTTTCACAATGTCTGAACTAATTTATACTTCCACCAACAGAGTATAAGTGTTTCTTTTTCTCAATAACCATGCCAGAATCTGTTATTTTTTTGACTTTTTAATAGTAGCCATTCTGACTGGTGTGAAATGGTATCTCATTGTGGTTTTGATTTGCATTTCTCTAATGCAAAGCTGGAGGCATCATGCTACCCAACTTCAAAGTATAGTACAGGGTTACATAAACTGAAACAGCATGGTATTGGTATAAGAACAGACACATAGAGCAATGGAACAGAATGGAGAACTCAGAAATAAGACCACACACTTACAATTATCTCATCTTTGACAAACATGACAAAAACAGGCATTGGAGAAAGGTTTCCCTATTCAATAAATGTTGCTGGGATAACTAGTGCTGGGATAACTGGCTAGCCATATGCAGAAAATTGAAAGTGGGCCCCTTCCTTATGCCATATACAAAATTTAACTCAATATGGATTAAAGACTTAAATGTAAAACCCAAAACTATAAAAGCCCTAGAAGACAATCTATGCACTACCATTCTGGATATAGGCACAGGCAAAGATTTCATGACAAAAAATGTCAAAAGCAATTGCAACAAAAGCAAAAATAGACAAATGGGATCTAATTAAACTAAAGAGCTTCTGCACAGCAAAAGAAACTATCAACAGAGTAAACAGACAGCCTACAGAATGGGAGAAGATTTTTACAAACCATGCATTGGACAAAGGTCTAATGGCCAGCATCTATAAGGAACTTAAGCAAATGTACAAGAAAAAAACAAGTCCATTAAAAAGTAGGCAAAAGACATGAATAGATGCCTCTCAAAGGAAGATATAGATGAGGCCAACAATCATAGGAAAAAAAACTCAATATCACTGATCATTAGAGAAATGCAAATCAAAACCACAGTGAAATACCATCTCACACTAGTCAGAATGGCTACTATCAAAAAGTCAAAAAATCAGAGATTCTGGCAAGGTTGTGGTGAAAAAGGAACACTTATACTCTGTTTGTGGGAGTGTAAATTAGTTCAGCCATTGTGGAAGGCAGTGCAGCAATTCCTCAAAGACCTAAAGACAGAAATACCATTTGACCCAGCAATCCCATTGCTAAGCATGTACCCAAAGGAATATATATCATTCTATTATAAAGATGCATGCATGTGTACATTCATTGCTGCACTATTCACAATAGCAAAGAGATGGATCCAACATAAATGTTCATCAATGATAAAATGGATAAATAAAATAAAATTTGGTACATATATACCATGGAATACTATGCAGCCATAAAAAAGAACAGGATCCTGTCCTTTGCAGGGACATGGATGGAGCTGGAGGCCATTATCTTTAGCAAACTAATGCAGGAACAGAAAACCAAATATGTCATGTTCTCACTTACAAGTGGGAGCTAAATGATGAGACCCATGTACACATAGTGGGTAACAACACAGTGGAGCCATTGGCGGGTGGAGGGTAGAAGGAGGGAGAGGATCAGTAAAAACAACTAATGAGTAGTGAGCTTAATACCCGGGTGATGAAATAATTGTACAACAAACCCCCATGACACAAATTTCTCTATGTAACAAACCTGCACATCCTGCACATGTACCCCTGAACTTAAAATACAAGTTTAAAAAAGTGTTTGGAAGAAAAAATATTCTTTAGATATCTTCTATACTTGCTACTTAATAATATACAGGTACATTACTAAAGTATACAGTATGTGTTCAATAAGCTTCCAGTATATAGTGCATCTGTTTGTTTATAGAAACTCAATGTATGTGTTTTTTAATCACTAAAAGTGGGAAATTTTGTTTATCCTTGTGTGGACCCAATTTTCTTCCAATTAAGTACATTTCAATTTTATATGTAAATTATAAGCCTAAATTTTTTTTACTTTAACAGTAAGCTCCTAGTGTGAGGCAATTTTGTCAAGGAGCAGTCAGTGTTTTTAGAAAGCAAATTACTCAGCACTATCTGCAGGCATTCGTGCTTCAAGCTCACATTCATTTTTAACATCATCCTCAGTTCCCTTATGATTTATGACACCTTATATGTATCAACTAATAAAGTGGCTTCTGAATGCTTTAATATGTGGCATTCATCCACCTCAAGAGATAATTCCATCAGAATGGAAGATAAGTGGTAGAATTCCTAGCTTTAGGACTGTTTGAATTTGTGTTCTAGGTTTCTTTTTTCCCTCCTTCCTTCCTTCCTACCTACCTACCT
>NW_012119598.1:2674429-2687274 GCF_000951035.1 Colobus angolensis palliatus
TCTTTCTTTCTTTCTTTCTTTCTTTCTTTCTTTCTTTCTTTCTTTCTTTCTTTCTTTCTTTCTTTCTTCTTTCTTTCTCTCTTTCTTTCTTTCTCTCTTTCTTTCCTTCTTTCTTTCTAACAGTGTCTCTTTCTGTTGCCCAGGCTGGAGTGCAGTTTCAAATTCACTGCAGCCTCCAATTCCTGACTCAAATAATCCTCTCACCTTAGCCTCCCAAGTAGCTGAGACCACAGGTACTCACCATCACACACAGTCAATATTTTAATCTTTTATAGAGACAGGGTCTTTCTATGTCCCTCAGGCTGGTCTTGAACTCCTGGGCTCAGGCAATCCTTCCGCCTCCGCCTCTCCAAGTGCTGGCATTACAGGCATGAGTCACTATGCCTGGCCTCTGTTTGCCATAAGTTTTCTACAGAACCTTAGATAAATCATGTAACAACCTCTTTGGCCACAGATTCTGCCCCTATAAAATTTACATAATAACGATTATGATCATATGTGTCTCATTGATTTCATTAAGAATCAAACTAGATAAAAGATGCGAAAATACTTTGAAAGACTTATCCATTGAACAGATAATTAATAGTGTTTTATTTCTGCTTTGGTTGGAAACAATTATGCCTGTGAAAAGTAATTGCTAGATGTTAAAAGTCACATCACATTTAACTGTTAAACTGTATGCATATTGTCAACCATCAAAAGCAAACCATCCAGATGTTTGGTCTACCAGCATACCAATCCTCCGGAGGTTTCCAAAAATAGTATTTACCTTTTTATCAAAGAAACGACTATGTTTCCCTAAATAATTCTATGATCCATGCTAAATTCAATAGAAAACTTTTCATTTAAGTTAGTTATTTAGTGATATGTTAATTATGCACAACCTTTAAAAATTGCCCAAATGTCTAAGTCAGTTTTCTTAAAGAAAAGTGGATCTTTTCATGACACATGAGAAATCATTTCAAAATTGAAATTTATTGAGTAGGACATTTAGGATTAGGCAAGGGCTTGGATCTCCGACACTCAAAGCAGTTGGGGTCAGATTTCACTCCTGCTCCAAAATATACACCAGATTTCAGTGGTTGGATGCTATTAGGTAGAATTAGAAAGGATTCATCCTATTTCCTCCCTTCCCATATCTGTATAGTGTCTCAAGCAATCGCGGCAGAGTATTCTCTTAAGGCAGGAAATAATCAGAATCCTGACTCCTTTTTCTGAGATTTATGTCTATAAATCCATGTTCAACAGACTGCAGTAAGCCTAACCAAAGTTAATTTCAAAACAAAACAAAAAAAAACAGGGATTTTTTTAAGGAAAAACACTGAAAGAAAGATAGAAGGGCCACACTGTGCAGCTATACTTGCTCATTGGCTTGGAAGTCAGTGGGGAAGGGGTGGTGATCATATTTTAAGCTAATAGAATCCATCCAACTGCATTCTCTGACCACTCTGGTGACATTCATGTGCCTGCCTTAAAGCAGGTAGCTACATATGGAACTTTAAAAATTTATGTTTAAGGTTCTGTAATCTGTGGTATGCTGGTAAATTTTTAAAAGCTGACTCCCTGGTTGTCCAGTTTTAATTCTTTAAGGAATCTCCATGCTGTTTTTCATACTGGTTATACTAGTTTACATTCCCACCAGGAGTATGAAAGTGTTCCCTTTTTGGAACTAGCCTAAATGCCCATCAACCAATGAGTGGATAAAGAAAATTTGGTATACATACACCTTGGAATACTACTCAGCCATAAAAAGGAATAATGTCTTTTCAGCAACTTGGGTGGAGCTGGAGGCCATTCTTTTAAGTGAAGTAACCAGAAATGGAAAACCAAATATTGTGTGCTCTCACTTATAAGTGTGAGCTAAACTATAAGGATGCAAAGGCACAAGAATGATATAATAGACTTTGGGGGCTTGGGGGGAAATGTTGGAAGGAAGGTGAGGGATAAAGGACTATATATGGGTACAATGTTCACTGCTCAGGTGATGGGTGCACCAGAATCTCAGAAATCATCACTAGATAACTTATCTAGGTAATCAAAACTACCTGTACCCCCAAAATTATTAAAATAGAAATAAAAATTTAAAAAATTAATAATTATTGACTGAAAAAAGCTATCTCTTTGGGGAAAAAGAGGATGTGTACATATAAGTACCTGTGTTTATTCTAAATTTCAGTGATATAATATGTAGCATGCAGTTTTCAAATAATAATTAAAAATACAATATTACTATAATTCCAAATAGGCAACTGATTTTAACAGAATGATGTCATTGGTTTCTGTTGAACTATTATGCCTTAGCCAAACTATGGTGGCAAGCAATGAATGAATATAGTTCCAACATTTTGGTTGATAGTTTTTGCTTACATCAATGAGCAAAATTGAAAGAATAAAGACATCTATTAGATTTTCACTCGTTCATTGAAAGTGTGAGTGACTATTGAGTTGGATGATAGTTTTCAAATAATGAAAATGTATCCTCTCAAAATTCTATGCTTTCACATTTTAATTGCTATAAACAAGACTTACTTTTAAATTAAAACTCCACCACTTTCTTAAGTATAGATAATAAGTAAAACAATAAATCAAACCTCGATTTGTAGCATTTGGCTATTCTGTGCTAAAGTTCTCCTATCATACATACACCATTGCAATGTGGTGTCACTGGTCAGAGAGTAGGGAAGAGGTGTCAGAGACTTAAATAACCATAGAGCATAGATGAGTCAAATGTAGTAGAACAGGGAGTGATACGTTTTGAGTATTTCCTTTGCTTTTGCTAGAATTTATTTAATTATGAATTTATATAGGTTGGGTTTCAGTAGTGGCTGTGTTGAGCAACCAGCTCACAATACTCCTTAAAGTTTAACAGTTGACATACACAAGCCTGTACTAGAAGTCTCCAGCATGCCACTGATTTTAATCCCTGCAGCTCAGTCAGTTTTACTATAGGAAGCCTCTACCTGAGCACAAGGTCAGGGGTTGGGGGTGGGGTGGAAAGGATGCCCTAAGAAGCCCTTTTTCCTTGGAAGAATTGGCTAGAAGTTCGTATCAGACCAGTGGGCAGTGGAGATCCTGGCAAGGCATATCCTGGGGCCGCAGCCGGGCTGACACCCACACCTGGCATGCAGCCTCACAGGAAACACTGGCAGTGCCAGCCCATCGATGACCGCGAGGCCATAAAGGGGGAGACAGCCAAACCAGCATGCAGTGCATCCTAGGAGGCCCTTGGGTTCAAAGCCCAATCTTTAAAAATATGTCTCAGTTTCTAGTCGCCCAGCATAGACATCTATGGAAATTTAGGTAACTTTCATTAATTGTTAAAAATTATTTGGAGAAGGAAACCTCAGGAAGAAGCCTGGTCTTCCTGTGTGACTGGCCTCACATCATGCCATTTTGGGTGTGAAAAGATGACACGACCTCCTTTTCTCATATCCATATAGCATTGCTTGGCTATCTGTGACAATATTATTAAATTACCAGAGCGACGATTTTCCAATGATGTGAGGCTTCAACACCTAACACAAAACCTACAAAGAAGCTTGAAAATACTCAGTTTCATAAATGACCACACAGAAAAGCCTCAAAAGTTGCATTTTTATTGACATTATGGTTCATTAAATCTTTAAGCCTTCTTTGCTGGCTCAATTAAAATATAAGCAATGTAGACATCTCAGAATAAACTTCATATATAATGATGAGGGAGATGTGTATAGGATATACTTGATAAAATGAAAAATATTTACATTTAATCATTCTTGGCATGAGATAGAAAAATACTGCACGTTCAAGAGCAAGGCAAAGTGAACACAGAGGAATAACATAAAACCTGAATTCTATTCTTCTTTCTATTGCCAAAGCCTTCCCCCATCACGTGGTATTATTTTTTTATAGACCATACTAGTAAGATGGAGGAAGCATTAAAGCATAGTACTTGTAATTTAACAATTCTGGAGTGTTAACTCTGAATAATTCAGCGGTGCATTTTAAGATGCTTTGATGGAAGGCTACTTTCTTTTGTTCTCCAAAGGGCAGAACTAAGTCACAAATTCATGATCTTTAAAAAAAAAAAAAAAAAAAGAAAGATTAGGCCTAAACAAACAGCCAACATCTCTAAGTACATCTGTTTACCTGTTTCCTGGACTGATAACAATATAGAAAGTAGAATAACAAGTGAAAGACCATTATGTCTAAGTACACAGGTGAAAATTCACAAGATTCCTGGGACAGTTAAAGTTGTTGGTTCTTGTCCTGGCAAGGCAGCATCTCAGTGAAGCAGACTTTTGGGTTCACTTTCTGATTAAAGGAAAAATAAAGTTTGGAAGCCAGGGTTATTACAAGTTATAAAATATTATGTAATAATGATAATGAAAATGTATAGAATGTAAATTATGTGAGTAAGAATTCATATTATTTAAGAGACAATATTATTCGCTGTATTTTATGAGTGAAAAAAAATCTAATTTAGCTGCATTTAAAGTCCCACAGCTAGTTTGGGGCAGAAAAGCCTAGAATTTTAGTTTCCTGAGTCTACCTCCAATTTTCTTTCCATGGTATAAATTGTGTATCTTGCACAGTAAGGGGCATGTTCACCTAGGGTTCCAAGTCCCTAAATAGCTGGATGATTCTTTTTCTTTTGCGATGCTATGTTTCTGGCCTGGGCACAATTTCCAGAATCTCCTGCAGAGTGGAATCATTCCATGATTCATGTAGGCTGCATTAAATGGTGCTTGGTAAATAAGCAAGCGTTGGTCCTTATCTTTGACCTTGCCGATCCATTCCCAATGAAATGATAATTGATGGTGCTTGAGTCAATTATTTTCTTTATACTCTTTCTGCAGTTTCTATTCCAGAAATGATTTGGGAAAGGGGAGTAAAGAAAATGTATCCTGAGTCTTTCCCCTATTTTTGATTTTTCTTGTTGCCATTTTTATATTTAGAGGTTATTTTTCATTGAAACAAGTACCATTTTCCAAGTAATTGGGTTCCCTAGCCCAAGTCATATAGAATTGTATAAGACACAGAACTACTACCTGGATTATGACTCATTGAAACACTTTAAAGGGAGTAAAATTGTCAAATTTTATAGCATGTTCTTAAATGCTATTGATTTTCTGACAGCCTTGCAAATTAAAACTATCAGCTTTTAACCGAGAATAAAACAAGCTCATCAACTGAGGCTATTTTTAAATACACTTTTCTTTTCTCATTTTGGTTGGTATTAAACTCATCATTCTCTAACAGGAATTTAAACAGGTTTTGGCATAGATTCCAGCAGCCCTAATCTCACAGAGGTCAAAGTAGCTACTTTCTCATGAGTGTTTGTCCACAATCCTTCATCATGTTCATAATGGTTGCTAGTTTTCCTCTCCAAAATTGAGTCATTTGAAAAATATAAAATACATTGTGTTTTAGTGTATCATAGAATCCAGTGGCATATTTTTCTCAAATGTGAAATAAAAGTGAGAAAACGTTTTGGAACAAAGAAGGCAAAAAGTCTTACCTGGTATGGTTTGGAGCGTCTCCTCCACAATCAGTTCCAGGCTTCAGTTTACACTTTAGGGCTTCGCAGCAGAGATTGGTACATTCCTTCAAAGCACACACACAATGGAAAAAGGTGGTTCAACATTTTCTTCCCATAGACTAGGTGATAGAATTCTGGTACAAGATGGCAATGAAAGTTTACTTTTTAAGCTAAATTACTCTGATAGGCAAATTCCAGTGACAATGACTAAGGACATTGAAAAATAGAAAACAAAATATCATCAGCAATGAAGACTACTCCTTAGAAGGTGAGCAATAGAATTATTCAAGAATTTTTCAAAAGTAAATTTTGTCTAGATGTATGATGTGTATGTCCAAACTAAAGAAAGTGAACATATAGCAGAAAGAAAAATATGAAAACAATTTAGAAGGCCTTACAAAACTGCAGGAACTCCATGAAGAACTTCATATATATAAGTTTCCTCAGAAAATTTAAAGGCAACTTGTCTTTTAAGACAATGCTTAATGTTGTAAAAATATCAGTGCCCTTCAAAGTTAAATATAAATTTAATGCATTTCCATCAAATCTCAATGGTATTTGAGGACAAGTTTGCAATAACAACAGTAATGACAAAACAATGAAGAGATTTAACATTAAAATGCATTGTCAAGTTACAATCTTTAAAATAGTGTCATGCCTGGGAGAAATACCTAGACAGAAAGCTTATTTTTAAAATAGAAAAAAAACCCTAATTATATACCTAGGAATAATAAACTGGCATATCAGATCTATGAGAAATTGGATTAATCAATAAACAATACTGTATAAAGTATATATACTAGTTTTTGGATAAGAAAACTGTTATGTAGAAATTCAGTTGTTCCTAAGCCCAAACTCTCTAGTTTTATTCAATTACAGAAGAAAAATATCAACAAGATATGAAAATAATACAGAAGTTGATTGACATAATTCAAGAATTTTAGATGTTACATATTCTGTATACAATGGTCCTCTCTTGGCCTCTTCCTTCTTCTTTCCCCCTTTCCTTTCTGTAAATACATACCATTTACTTGCTGAAACCAGAAGTACCTAGGGTTTTAAGTATCTTCAATTGTCTTCCACCCGAGAAACCATAGAGGAATGTAAGCAAGTAAGAATGAGATAAACATAACTCTAGTTTTTTATAAAATGTCAAATCTTTTGTAAAATTCCATACTTCTTTATAATTAACAGAAAGTTTACAATATTCTTCACAAATGACTAAGTTATGCTGCATAGACTTCTGATGTAATCTAACCACCTAAAATTTCTGAATACATAAACTGAAGCATAGAGAGTTTAGACACCATGCTCATTGTCACAGAGCCATCTTAAGTAATGGATACTCCTTGGGCTGCATCCTGCTTCACCAATGATTAGCTGTGTATCTTTGAAACTAGTTAACTTTTCCGAGCCTCACTTTGTCTCTAAATTGGGACAATGGCAATATTTTGTATATTTGTGAGTAATAGAAGAGATGGTGTATATGAAAGTAATTTTCAGATTATCTGATATGTGCAATCTCTTCAAACAAGAATTCTTAGTCTTTGTCTTAAAAGTAAAAGAAACTTGTTATGACAACAGAAATATCTTTTAGAAGCCAATGGGATTGCTAGTGGTCAGTGTTGTTTAGAGTACACAAATGCCTTGAAAGAGTCTGATTTATAGAAATTAACAGAATCATAGTGCTTATTCTGGATGTTCTATGTTAATAGCCCATTTTCTACAGATTTTTGTGATTATTTTTTCTTTTCCTCTTCTCTGTTTTGTTTACAACCTGGTTTACATGCTGGCTTGATGAGAAAAGACCAACTCTACCTCTGAGAACTTACTTCTAGATCTCTAATTGTTCCTGTTCAACAGATGATTAACTGTGACATTATGTCATTTAGGGATTTCTGACTAATACACGTTTTGGAAAGATCATAAGTGACATGTTATAGTTAACAAGTAACTTCTTTACATTTAACTTCATATAATTACGTCAAAATCATGTCCTGGTTTTTGAAATGCCTTTCAGAGGATTACTAAATTCAGTAGCAAAAACACAAGTGCAAATCTGTTTTTTACTATGATGCGAGGTTTGTCTTTAGAAAGAATTTCCAAAAGAATATTGGAAAACAAAAAGAAAACTGCATAATTCTTCTGCCCCAGTCAAAATCTAATAAATAATACCTTAGGAGAGCCACAGTCACAATCTTCTCCCACTTCCAGAAGGTGGTTCCCACACACTGGTGTTGTCATTATATTTGTAGGAATAGGTGCTTGCAGCAGGCACTTTGGTTTCTGAGATAAGAGGTATCTTTCAAAATGTGCGCGGCAAGATGTACTGAAATCCTTTGGGAATTTTGAACTGTAATCAGAAGAAAACTCATATGACATACAGTGTGGTGCCTTCTGTGTGAAACACAGAATAAAGATAAAGAAACACGAGACTCTGACTTACCTAACTGTATTACCAACCTCAATGGAAATTCCAAATTTGGCAACCATTTAGGACTGCACTGTATTAAACGTGGTAGGTGATAGAACATGCATACTGTGGTATTTGGAAATTATTTTCCTAGAGCCTAAGTCATAGAGCTGAAAGGATTTCCACTTCCATGTGGCCATTTAGTATTGTTCTAAAGGACAGCAGTGACAGCCATCACCATTTGTAATAATCCACTCATTTTGCATTGAGAAATGAGGGGCAAGAGATAATAATAACGAATCAGTGAAAGGAAGTAGTTGCAGGCTTCTGGGCTGTATGGAAATATTTCTCTTCTTCTTTGTGAGCATTTCAAGAACAAAGTATGTTTGATTTATTTTTCTATCTCAAAGTCTTTGCAAAGTGCCTGGCATTCACAGGTAATTCATAAATAGGCAAAAATAGATGATTGGTTGATTGATGATAGGAGTATAAGACGATCCTGTCATCATCATAATGAGATGAATATTTTTAGAAACTATGGGTTCATTTTAAGTTAGAATCATTTTAAGTCAAAATTATAAGGTCACCATACTTGCAAGCTCTATCTTGGCATATTTATAAATCTTAAAGAATGAGCCCTGGTAGTTTTTAAAATTTGTGCCTCAAGAGACTGGAGGTTGAATTAATGGGATACACAACCCTTGGGAAAAAATATGCCCATTCAACATCTGTAGACTGCTTCCGAATTCTTTAAGACTTGGAAAACATCTCTCTTCTTCTAGGATGATGAGGTCTCACCTCAGATACTGATTCATCACACAACTGCCAGAGGGACACTTGGTGTTGAACGGAACATCAGGCATACCGAGGACATGGCCCAGCTCATGTGACATCACTGCTACAAGAGCCACATTATTCTTTTTTTTAGCCTGGAAAAAAAAAAAGTAGACACATTTATTTATTCTGTTTTTATTCAATTGTTGCCAATGTGCAGTACTTTAAAAATGGCTTAAGAGATGAAAACTAGTGAACCATTCGCTCTTTTCCCTGTCACCGTGTATTGCAAAACGTTGAAAGAGCATTGGAAGTGGTTGGGTCCTATGGATACAATATATTGTATTCAATAAATATTTGTTGAACTAATGGATACTAAGTTACCAGTAAATCATGGTTAAATTAATTACATTCTTCATAGGAAGTACTCATAGGCACCATATCAGAGGTCTCCAAAACCTATTGCTATCATATCTATGACACTGGAGTGCTTGGCCACATGACATCTACATGCACCTTTCTTCCTTGTCTGGCCTCTCTGGCCACAGATATTGGGGATGACTAGAGTTAACCCGGGTCACAGAAGGTATTGGATCCCCTTTCTGTTCCAATATTCCTGCTCTGATTTTCTAACATGAACTAAAGAATGACATGGCATGCTCTAGCAAGGCTGATGTTAGGAGATGTTCTGTTTCATAATCCAAGGGGTCTTCAGTGCAATGACCTACCAGTAGTTTCATTTCTACTTTCATTCATTGATTCAGCAAATGTTCATTTTGCTCATTCTATATAAGGTGTTATGCTGGACTTCACAGAGGATGCAGAACCACAGGGAGGCTTACTATAAATTTACACACCTCAATAACAGCAATCGAAGATGGGGAACACAAGGAATTCGAAGCTGCCAGTCCCACGCGTCGATTGTTGAAGCTAATCCCGCTGTATGAAAGTTACAGATACTACTGTCACAATCTGAGCCTTTGTAACAATTAGCTTTTGTTAATTATGTTAATGAATTGCCTCACTACCCTAGCCTTTTTATATGGACTAGGCCCAAAAAAACTTCTATTCCTTCGTGTTATAATGACCACAGATGGTTATCTTATATCCAAGAGCTCATTCTATCATCTGATTATTGATCCAATAATCTCACGGGTGAATTGCTAGTGGTACAATGTCAAGCACTCTGACAGTTGATCAGGGAACTATTACGGAGCTGAAACCCTTGCTAAGGAACCTTGGGGATAGTGATCCATTCTGCCTACATTCACCTGGCCAGCATGTGCTCACCTGAGGAGCTGAGCATGGTCGTGGATCTTTTCCCTCCGGTTGGAAGTGTGCCATCTCAGGAAGTTGTTAAACGTGGTACTTCCGCTGGGCACCACATTTATCTTATCACCGTCAGACCAGATTTCCATACCTACCAAGGCCACTTGAACATCTATGGTGTTATAAATCTGTAGAAAGAGCATGCATCTTTATACAAATGTTCAGGATTCCTTTTGTGTTTGAGAACTTTTGTTGACCCCAATTGATGAATAAAGTGACAGACTGGAAGTAATGAATTTCCATTTTGAAAGTAAAAATTTTAAAAGTTGTCTTTGTTGCAATGCATATAATTTCACCTTGATGTTGATCCTTGTTCTGCTAAAATTTCCCTGAACTATTTAACTTAAGGCATTTGTGACCTTTTTAACTTCTTGTTGGTGAAATCATAGGGAAGGTCCAGGCTTCTATGCAGAAACACGAGGTTTACATGACTAATGTCTTACCACATTGAGTAGGTTCATCACATCAAACACAAAGCTTCTTATCAGAGTTAGATTCTCATTATAGTTCTTATACTGTAAAATACAAAACACAAAGTATAGTGAAATAGCAAATTACACTGAGAAAGCTGATAGCATACAAGATTTCACATTTTAAGAAAAAGTATGCATTTCACTACAATTAACATCTGTGCATTCCATAATTAAATAATGTAAGACTGTGTTCTGGCAAATTCTATTTCAAATGTTAAGAGTTTTTTGATAAAAGTTAGAAATTCATGTAAAATTTTAATGTTCTTATAATTTTATGATTTTAAGTTGAATAAATCAAATTAACAATTTTAAGGTTTTTAAATGGAATCATGTGATTAAAATTTGATTACAAAGCAACATTTGCTAGATAGAAAAGTAGATTCTAGTATTTTCCTCTGTATCTATCAATATAATTCCTAAGTTATATAGAGTTTTGTGTTGATTTTATATTGACATAATATTTATATTAAATATATTTAATTTTATATTAAGATATTAAGTATTGTAATATTTTAATAATGCATTCTTTTTATTTTTCTTTTTTGGTTGATTTCCTGTAGCTATCTGGTGTTAAGTATATTGCCAATATCTAAATATGTTCATGGCAGATGGATATTAAAGGGGATGAGGAGATAATAACTGTTGCTGGAAAGGCAAGTAAACAGCCAAGACACCCAAGTGGACAAATGCCCCATTATTAGCTAAAATAGTTTATTGCTTGCTTTTGCTTGATAAGTAAACTTAAAAGGTGACTGAACTGGCCAAGAGGCCTGTGTGTTTCATACTCACAAAGGCATTATCCAGCACTAAATAGAGATCAATGTATTTCTGTGCCCGAAGAAAGTCTTCTCGCTTTACAAAGAATAAAAGAACATTGTTAGTCATTGTCTTTATCCTAAAAGATCCCAAAGCTTAAAAGGAGACTTTTTTTCCCCTAAAATAGAAGATAAATAGAAAAACAAGTAAATAAATTATAGACTTGACACATGTTACTCATTTCTAAGAATAGTAGTATATCGCCTATCTTTGCTGAGACAATTGAAGTAAACGATGAGGTAATGGAATTGTATTCACCTCTGGGCTTTTGAGTGATCTAGAGATTCGAATTGGGCCTTGTTTCCCGCCAGTGCTCCTCATACCACATGTGTGGTTAGCTGGGTCTTGTTCCTCCTGGTTAGATGTAAAGATGGCATGTTCTTTCTCGTCTGTGCTCTTCAGAGGTTTTATCAGGTATCTTTGATGATGATGTGTGAAGTATCCTCTGGGAGAGATAGAGACTTGTATTTCAGGATTCCTGACACACAGAGTCATATTTGCATCCAAGAATGGATTGATGTCTGCCCCTCCATCCCAACTTCACACATAGTCTTGTCCTTCTTAGACCTTTCAGCTAACTTTTGGTAATGTAAATTAGAATTACTATTTGTCGATATAAAATGAAGCCTAGCTTACTTACCAAGAGAATTCTGAACAAGAATTATAAAGATGAAACAACCCCAAAGAATTTGGAATTTGCACCATGGTAAATATTTTTTCCATAGTTTATTGATTCATTTAACAAATATTTCATGGCAGATCCCAGGACTATAATGGAAAATGGAGTAAGGGAATGTTTAGATAGCAAGAACCCCGGAGGGGAACATGAATGATCAACAGGCCAACCAGAGTAACACGCTGGGATTAGAAGTAGCTTAAAGAATCCCTGTTTCTATAATCATAATAGTTTGATAATTTGTTCATAAATAGAAGGTGAATCCATATAATAAAATATTACCATCCAACATAACTGTTCAAAATTATATTCCTGAAGGTATGTTATGATATGTGAAAAACTTGTCATGTGTGTTATGAGCCATGTTGGAAGAACAATGTGTTCTATTTTTTTATTTCAATGCTGTGAAAGATACATTTGTCTATATGTGTATATAAGGGTGCCAACATGACAAAATGTTAATAACACTGATCACTTAGAGGTCAACTTTTGTGATAGTTGTTATTTTCTTTTTCTTTCTTTTTTTTTTTTTGTTTTGAGATGGAGTCTCGCTCTGTCGCCCAGGCTAGAGTGCAGTGGAGCTATCTTGGCTCACTGCAAGCTCCGCCTCCAGATTCATGTCATTCTTCTGCCTCAGCCTCCTGAGTAGCTGGGACTACAAGTGCCCGCCACCACACCCGGCTAATTTTTTTTGTATTTTTAGTAGAAACGCGTTTCACTGTGTTAGCCAGGATGGTCTCGATCTCCTGACCTCATGATCCACCCGCCTCGGCCTCCCAAAGTGCTGGGATTACAGGTGTGAGCCACCGCGCTTGGCCTGTTATTTTCTTTTTTTTTTTTTTT
>NW_012119598.1:2687324-2705345 GCF_000951035.1 Colobus angolensis palliatus
TCCAGAGTAGCTGGGACTACAGGCGCCCGCCACCTCGCCTGGCTAGTTTTTTGTATTTTTTTTAGTAGAGACGGGGTTTCCCCATGTTAGCCAGGATGGTCTCGATCTCCTGACCTCATGATCCGGCCACCTCGGCCTCCCAAAGTGCTGGGATTACAGGTGTGAGCCACTACGCTTGGCCTGTTATTTTCTTATTTGTGCTTTTTCTTACTTTCCAAACTTTCTCTCATTGGCAAGAATTATCTATGTAAAAAGAAACACATATACTTCTACAATTAAGTTCAACTGTGACAATTGCAGGGAAGAATGTTTTAGAAAACAAGAAGTAACTGTTTCAGAGAGTCGGGTGGACAAACACGGAAGTGGATCCAGACATCATCAAGGTCCACAGCAAGGTCCACAGTATAGCATTCTTGTTTTACCATTCTAGGCCTGACTTCTCCTAGAGCAGCAGATTATGAAATGATTGTCAGGGTAATACTTTGTTCTTCACCTTAACCACATATATTAAACATTTCGGCAATGAAAAATTTACCAAAATAGTAAGAAGACAATATCTAGTAGCACTTAATTCTGTGTAACAAAAAGCATCTTGATCTTGAATGATTTTGATAGTAGTTCTTACCTCAACCCGTCGCAAGTACTAATGCTGGCAACAGAATTCTTTTCGTTTAGGATGTTTCCTTTATAGTAACAGTGTTCCTGGAGTGGAAAAAAGAAATTATGCTTCAGAAATGTGTGTGTGTGTGTGTGTGTGTGTAAAATGTATGAACTATGAGAATACATGTATCACAGTTGTGAGGAAAGCTACTGTCTTGAATATGTAAAAATTCTTCAAGTAGTGACTGTGGCCAGAGCAATTCTCAGAAACACAAACAGCAAGAACCTCCGAGGTTTTCAGAATTGCTTCACCGGAAGCTCTGTACATTTGGTGGCTGAGCTGTTTTTCTGACATTAATTTACACTAAGGAAGAGTCCAGGGAAGTTGAACTTAGGTGGGCTTGTAGTGAAAGTGGTTGTTTTCTCTGAGAAGTGGCCAATACTCTAGGGATTTACAGGACTCCCAGTGGGTCCTCAGGTTTGGGGGTCAGTGCTCAAGAATTTGGCTTCCCTGTCCTAAGTCCCAAAGGCACTGTGCATTACAAATAAGTAAAATGAGACGTCTATTTTTCTAGACTGGGGAATCCTCAATACTTCACACTGTCACTCCTGAGCTCCTCAGACTAACTGATTTAATCACTGTTTTAATTGATCTATTAGTGGAATCCCTTTATCAGCCTCAAAGACCCAAAATTACTTGTCTACAGCTAGAGATTCAGACATGACTGCTGGCCTGCATCAGCAAAGTTAAGGGGCCACTTAAGTGGAGTGATGACAAAAGGCAAGGAAAAAATTCCAGTGCGAAATAAATTGACCTGCCTCAGGGTCTGAAATTCCATCTGTGATCTTTTCTCCCTGTTTGGAAGAGATCTTGTCAACATAAACATTTTCTCATAGAAGACTTGAGAATATTCCTTATTAATGTATCATCAGCTATTTACAATTAAGCATGAATTAATTTATCAGACACTGTCCGCTGAAGAGAGTGTTAGCAAAAATTCAGACGTTCATGAAATAAGTTTTGATGAGCATGGGGAACAAAGAACCATTTTGTGGCAGAAGCCTTTTTTTTTTTTTTAAATAGAGAAATACACGTTTAGGGTACCTTGTAGGATGGCTCTGAGAAACTCTCCTGGCTTGGGAACGTGAACACCTCTTGACTGAGATTTGCTGTATTCTCTTCCTGATACTATATGCCATGATTCTTAATGTCTGACATTTGGCCCTGGCATTATCTACAGGATAATGATTTAATCAGATATAAAAATATTAATTAAATAATTGATATTTCATTGCTGACCTCAGGATAAATGCGTATATCACCAGAAAATAGTACATAGTGACATGAGGTTTTAAGTACCCATTAGAGAAGAATTTTTCTAACCTATGGATAAAATGGTCTAGGGACAAGTGGACTTTTGGTTGCTTCCAAAAATGTGACACTTGGAAGCCTTCTGCTGCTCCTATGTTTTAAAAGCTGAATGTGATTTTCCAAACTGTTGTCTCATTGGTCACAGATGAGCACCTTGCTTTCAAGTCCTTTGATTGTTTTTTGAAGTTGTTCTTGGACCTACGAATTTTATAAAATAATTGAGTCCTTTGGGGATCTTAGTTAACATTAGCACAAACTAATAACATCTAAAACTCAAAAGAGTCCCACAAAGTATTCAGACCCTACCATGTTTTCAGGCTTCGTGGTGATTTCCTCTCCTCTGGGTGAGTACAGTGTTTCAGTATAGTCTGGCCCCAGGAGATGCCTGTAGAGAGCAGAGAGCTGCATGAACCACTCTGGGTGGTAAGAAAGGCAGAACTTCCTGAACTTCAGCACTAAAACAGTGATAGTGTCTACAATGAGAAATAGCTAAGGTTCTGACCTACTATCCTCTTCCGACATTGGAGCTCTGCTACTGAAGCAAATCAGAGAGTTGGTTCTTCCTATTAAATCTGAGGGAGGAAGTCCCCTCATCTCCTTCTCATCTGTAGATTCCCTGTCTTCAAATTAGTCATTTTGAGATGTCCTGCACCAAGGACACAACCTCTACAGAACCTTTGAAGGGTGCTGAGTCACAAATATACTTATAGGCCCATTGCATTCAGGGAGAAGTTTATTAACTGCTATAAAACTAGGAGGAACCCCATCCCCTGGAATCTATCTCTAGGCCATGAATCTTGAATCAGCCTTGGACAAACATTCTCATAAAAGAATGGAAAGCGTCATCAAAGTATTGAGTTAATCCGAGTAGAAAAAGATGTTCAGTAAGTTCCCGGAAGGTCAAGAAAGAAAGTCATTTACATATGCCATTCCTTTTGTTTTACACTTCATATGTAATTTCCTAGGAAATCAGCCTTTTTAGCACAAACTAATATCATGTAAAGCTCAAAATGCCTCATGTCTTCTATGACAAACCACACTAAATGGAGCCTGAAAAAGATTGCTCCACAATTTCATAACCTAATCCAGTGATTAGACTTTCGGAAGGTACAACTTACTTGGATTTTTGTAGCGAGAGAATGATTTCTTCTCCATTTAAGATCATCTGATATTGAACTTTGGGTTCATACCTTTCCTGAAAACATTTAATTACATCAAACAATTTATATTTCTGAACATAACTAAAATAATTATAATGATATATGTAATATGTGTTAGAAGAACAATTACAAATGCACATAGATAAAATCAGTTCTCTGGTGTTTTCAAAATATGTAAGACAAAACACATTATGCACTAAAATGGACTTTCAAAAAGTAGAATTATGTGATAATAACACTTACAGATTAAACTAGCTTTAATACATGAGATAGGGACTTCTCATTTGTCCTAATGTACAGTATACTGTCTCAGGATCCCCCAGCCAGGGAATCAAAACAAGGTGTGTATTTTTTCTTTAAAACCAAACTAAATACACTTAAAAAAAAAAAAAAAAAACTCACAACCCAGTAAGAATTAGGTAACAATTACAAAGTGAGGGAAATACTTGCAACAATGTAATAGTCAAATAATTGATATCTTTAATCAATAGTAGAAATATTGTGTTAACTACTGATACAAAATTTAATTCTTCACCATTGACAAAATGGCTGAGGAAAAAGACAATTCACTAGAGAAAAGCGTGGTGGTGAGGCTGGCCAGGAACAAAATCTCAGTTAAAGATGGCTGAACTTCCTGGGCTTCTCTCCTCACTCTCAAACTGAGAGAAATGTCTAAGCAGCTAATCCTTTCTTATCAAGTGACGTTGTTGACTCTGCTGCTTAACTATAGCGGCATTCTGAGAAATTGTGAGCTGTCTCCTGAACAAAGGGGAGTTGTATACATGGGCTTCAATATGAAACTATTAGATGGTAACTGTAACATCACTGCTGTTAGTGAAAAGGCTTTTTATTGCTTCTCTGGATGATTGTAACGTCTACCACAGTCATTCACCTTGCTTACCTCTTTGCCATGCTTTTCTGTCTGGTTGTTCTCGATCTCTCTTTTGTGTAAAATGTGAAGTTTTTTAGGATAAACTATTTCATGGAGCGTTGATTCAGGTGTTTGCTTTATGGCTATTGCTAGAGAAAGAGAAATAACATTCACATAAAAGATTTAAAGGTTTCGGTTTTAGTCGTGTTGTGTTTTGTTTTCATTTGTTGGGTTGCTAAAAGGGCAGTGAAGACTACATTCCTATGTAGAGAGCAAACATTATGAATAACAAATTGATTCTTCTGCTTCAGCTTTGATGACAAGGATTTTTTTTTTTTTTTCTCTCCCTCCCCTGATTCTGAAAAGACATGAAGATTACAAAACAGTTCTTCAGATGATCTCTCAGTGCATGCAAACACTGGACCACCATGCCCAGAAAGGACAGGTTATGGATTAAGAACAGGGGTTGTGTGAGCCTAGAATTCTGCCTGTCGTAATCTATTTCCTTCTTGCTTTAGAGTCTTCTTAAAAATCGTGAAATTTTCTCTCAATGCTCTCTAAGACTTTTTTTTTTCTTTTTTATACTCTTTTCCCTCTGAAGCACAACTCCTGACTATACACTCTAAAAATAAAATTTTTCCTTTATATATAATACTTTACTTTTAGGAAAGACTCTACTAGCAGTAATTTTATTCCTCAGTGTGACAATAAGCCATGAGGCTTTTTCTCTCAGCATTTTCCCTCAAGACTTTAGATTTCAAAGAAATGAAGATTTTGTTTGCCTCTCTTTGAAGAGTTTTAAAGCCTCAGAGAGGAAGGCGAAATACTGTTTATGGACACAATGTTCTTCTTGATGTACTTGAAATTACATTACATAGACAGATTTTCGTTGTTTACAAATAATAGAAAATAAATTATCTTGGAGCCAAAAGACGTGGTCTTATGCCCTAGCTAAATAACCTCGTAGCAGTCACTTCAGCTTTGTACCAGTTTATTATCTAAGGTATAGGTTAGTGTAAAACTTGAATAAGATAAAATATATAAAATTATTTAGTATCCTATTAGGAAGATGGCGGAATACTTTTTCTATTTTTTCTTTTAATTACTCAATCATTCATATAAGGTCAGTCTTATTTCTGAATGATCACATTTTCATACATACATATCTGTGCTTAGAGACAGTTTTCAACTCAGTATGACAGAGTGATCTTAGGGAAAACAGGAGATTTTATACCTGGCTGATACAGAAAATGAAAGGAAATCACAAAGCAAGAATTCCCTCCTAGTCAGCTCCCAAAGTTCTGTTGTAATGCTATCCTGAGCAGGATTCATCACATACTAAAACAGGAAATCTAGAAGTGTATGAGTAAATGATCTTTTATTAAAAGAGAATATGAGTCCATTAGTGGAAAAAGCCATGCGCTTGGAATGAGAATGAATTTTAATAATGTCTAGTCTCAACGCTAGCACTAATCATGCAATTTTGGAAGAGCCCTCAAAATCTCTGTTTTCCTTCCTCACTTCTTGTTCTATCTACCTTATTTTATGTCTTTGGAGAAACTTTATAAGAGTAGATTACAATGTGATTTAGCCAAAAACCTTTGCAAGATATATAAAGTAAAAAATCAAAACAACAACAAAAAAAACCCCAAATCAGTGTTGTTGTTGTTTTGTTTTGTTTGTTTGTTTTGAGACAGAGTCTCGCTCTGTCGCCCAGGCTGGAGTGCAGTGGCCCGATCTCGGCTCACTGCAACCTCTGCCTCCTGGGTTCAAGCAATTCTCCTGCCTCAACCTCCTGAGTAGCTGCAATTACAGCTGCATACCACCACACCCGGCTAATTGTTGTATTTTTAGTAGAGACGGGGTTTCACCATGTTGGTTAGGCTGGTCTCGAACTCCTGACCTCGTGATCCATTGCCTCGGCCTCCTAAAGTGGTGGGATTACAGGCGTGAGCCATTGTGCCCATCCCAACAGTATATTTTTAATGAATATCAAAATGATAGTAAAACAAGGTTGAGTGAAATTTCAACCTCTTAATACTCAAAAACATTTTAAAAATGGAGACATTGGGTCAATATTATACTCTTATTTTAACTATGATGTGTCAAATTACTACATTTGATTTTTTTACATAGAAGAAAAACTAATGTAAAAGTATTACATTCTTTTCTAGACAGTAAGCAACTTATCTTCTCTGATATTTCTTTTATATTAAAACTCAAGTATTCATTTGACAAATATGTATTGAATGCTGACTTTAGGCCAAGTACAGTTTGAGGCTGTCAGATTAAATGAAATAATAGAATAGATAGTGATCCATGCCCTTATAAAATTTATTATATTACATATATTTATACATATGAGGCATACATTATGAATAATTAAATTATTTACAGGTTGGAAGATGATAAATGCTGTAGTGGTGAAATATATCAGAGTAAAGGAGATTGTGAATGCTGGATTAGAGGTGAGTGTTGCAATTTTAAATAGGGAAGTAATGATAGTCACATCGAGATGATCACTTTTAAGCCAAGACTTTAGGAAGATGTGGGACTGAACAATATCATTCTTTGGGAACAAAGAGTTCCGGATAGAGGAAAGAGCTAGTAATAAGGTTTTAATGTGAGATCCTGGACAGAGAGTTCATTTAAGAAACCACAGGGATCTGGCTGGAATGGAATGAGAAGAGTGAATAATAGAATATACAAGTAGGTTGGTTATGGAAATGAATAGATTGTGCAAGACCTGATAGACTCTTACTAAATTAGCTTTTACTCTGTGTGAAATGGGGGCCACGGGAGAGTTCAGAGCAGAGAAGTAGCATAATCTGACTTTTGTTTAATAAGATTGCCTTGTCTGATCTGTCGAGAATATCCTGCAAAGAGGCAAGTGTAGAATCAGAGAGATCATTTAGGAGGATACTGCAATAATCTAAGAGAGAGGTGGTGGTGACTTAGATGAAAGTGGTATCAGTAGAAGCAGTGAGGTGTGGTCAGATACTAGATATATTTTGAAAGTGAAATCAATAGAATTGGTGAAGGATTGGATATAGAACATGAGAGAAAGAGAGGAATCAAGGATGACTCGATATTTTTGCCTTGAGCAAACAGAATTGCCATTGACAGACTTGGGAAAAGGTGAAGGAAGAATAGATATGTGGGAAAGGTTCTGGGTATGTTGTTTTGAGATGTCTACCAGGCATCTGTAGAGGCCAAAGCAACTCCATCTTGGATGCTAATCTGGCAAGCTGGCTTCTGATTAATCCCTGTTCTGGGAGCCCTCTAAGATTTCCAGTGTATCCATTGTTCCTTGTGTAAGAGCAGGTACTTTCATAAATCTTGCCCTTAGGTCAAACAGCTGTGATGCTATGATACCTCAATTGTCCTGTACATCCCTTCTGAACCACCCCTCCCCTATAGTATAAAAGCCCTGGATCTGGAGAGTAATGGAATAGGGATCCACTATCTGTGTTGTCTCATCACCACTCAGGACACATACACGACTTCTCTTTGTAAGCCCCTATTAAGACTTGTTTTCTAAAAAACTGGATCTTTTAGCCTCTTTCTTTGACCTCTCAACTTCCTTGGGCTTTGGGGTGGTTTGCATAGACCTGCCCACCATGAACAGCATCTAAGTGGATTTGTTGGAAATAAAGTGTACATTTTAGTGTGGAAGCAAAAAGTTGGGAGTTGTCCTCTTGTGGATGGTACTTAAAGCTAAAGGTTAGATAAATCACCAAATGACTGAACACTGCTACAAAAGAAAAGAGTATCAAGCACTGAGCCCTGGGCTATTCCAACATTAGGAAATTGAGAAGAGGAGGAACCAGCAAAGGAGGCCAGTGTGAGGCAGGAGTTCACCAAACGAAATGGTGTGTTTCAGGCCATGGAAAAGGAAAGAGAGAGGAAGGCGGAGAAAGAAAGTTGAAAAACATGAGAATATGATGCCCCCAAAATGACCACTGGATTAAACATCCTTGAAGCCGTAAGAGCAGTCTTGGTGGAGTGCCGGAGATGAAAACTCAGTAGAAGTAGGATAGAAGAGAACAGGGTGAGACTAACTAGAGAAAAAGTGTATACACAGCACCTTTGAAGATTTGTTATGCAAAAGTGAATGTGGGGGATCGGTCAGAGTGGTGGGAAAAACTACAGGGAAAGGATGCAAACCTTCTGAAAGTTCAGAAGATTCTGAAGAGCCCGGGGAAGAATAACTGAAGGCAGCTGTTCTATAACCCTGAGGCAGAGGGCAAGGAGCAGGTACAAGGGAGTATAGGGGGATTTCTCTTAAACAGGTTCATCTACTTATGTTGACCTGGAACTGACCTTTGATCATCTGTGCACCTGAAGTTCCCTGAAAGGGGAACAATAAATGTTAAGTACCTACAGGTTGTTTTTGCTCCAGGTTTTCGGCATTGAGCTTGTGCTGAATAAAAGCAAGCAGCTCCAGCTTCTCAGGGCTGCTCTCTGACCACCAGAGCCAGGCAGTCATTTCATCCATCTGCCAGCATCTGCGGGACAGACCCGGCAGGTGGTGCCCCACATGAGGAATGCTGCAATGGATGGTGGTGAAACCCTCGAGAATGAAAGTGAAGACTGCAAAGTAAGTAATTGGTGACTGGTGGGGATTTCAAAGTTTGAGGGGATTTTCAAGCTAGGGTGTCATCATGGGACAAAGTTATCAGCTCAACAGCAACAGTATATAAAAGTATTGAAACAGCTGCTTAAAGCTAGCGGAGCCTGTGTCTCGGAGGCACACTTAAGGGACCTAATGCAAACTGTTGCTTTCTATAACCCATGGTTCCCAGAAGAAGGCATGCCAAACCTAGAGCTCTGGGAACAAGTGGGGAGAAATTTTAACGTCATGCACAAGGGCAACAGGTCCCAGTAACATCTTTAACGTTATGGGCCTTAGTCAGGGCTGCTTTGTCCCCACTCTACACAGAAAAGCCTTAAAAGGGAAGGAAGGAAGAACCATTATCTACCTTACCGCCTCCTCCTCCTCCCTCAGCCCCACCATTACTGGGTAAAGCTACCACAGAGGAAACAAATATTTTCCCTGAGCCCCCTCCCCCAATAAATTGGAAAAAATACACTACCGTTATGGCACCCTGTCTTAGGCAAGTGGAATTAGAAGGGGAACTCTTGACCTGCCCGGTGATGCAAGATCAACAAGGCAAACAGGTACATGAACCCACTGCTTTCTAACACTTCTAAAGAAATAAGAAAAAGCATTAGAGAACAGAGCCACTAGCCCATTTATGAAAGGATTCATTGAGGCCATAGCAGACTTCCATATGACCCCATGGGACCGGTCAGTGCTAGCTAAAACAACTTTAGAGACCAGTCAATACCCGCTCTGGCAGACAGAATATGATGAGTTGTGAGAACAACAAGCCAACCAGAATCAATTGGCCTGGCAAAACGTAACAGCTGCTCTCTGGCCACTAGGGCCAGGCAGCTCTAGCTAGCTGCTCTTACATTGCATACCTGTGTCTGAGTACTCATTTCATCCATCAGCCAGGGTCTGTGGGACAGACTCGGCAGGAGAGAGAAAATTTAGGACGTTAATTGGCAGAAGAGAAAGAAAAGGGATATTCATTTTAAGTTGGGAGAATTTATATGCTGACGGGAATGATTCCATAGAAAACATGGAATAGATATAGTAGGAAGGAAGGAAAATTTTAGGTCAATGTCCTTGTATGAGAAGGGATAAGATCTAGAAGACAAATAGAGGTGTTAAGCTAGCACAGATAGGTCAGAGAGAGGAGCAGAAGGTAAGGATGATCATAGAGGGACAAGAAGCAGTAGATTGGTGAATATGGTGGAACCCAAAGTAAAACCTTCTTACAATCCCTCCCATTTTCCCCAGAAACTTCTGGCATGGTTTTTATACACATAAAGCAAAACAAATGTAATGCTAAAGTTCATTTTGCTTAGCAGTTCAATGACTACAAGTTTGTTTGAACATGATTGTTTCATGCACTATTCCTAATGATGGTAAGATTTTATGGAAGTTCCAGAAAGTTGTGAGCTTGAAAGAAGAATAATTTACCAGATACGATTGTGTATGAGTAAACATAAGAACATTACGAGGTATAAAATTATCTAGTTAACTGCAACCTAATGAATATCTTCTAAAATAATCGCTTTCATTGTTAACTATTGGGTTACCTAAAGTAATAGGGAGGAATATTTTAAAATGTAGGGCTACTTGGGCACTATGGGTATCGTAGACTATCATCACATTCAGAAGTGTTTCAGTGACTTTTTCAGCAGAATTTTGAGAGAACAATAGTAATAAAAACAAGTTTCACTTTTCTAGAAATGTATCAGTGAGTGTTTTGAGGCCTCTGAGGAATGGGGGAAAAAGATGTGTAGATGGTTTTTTTATTTCAATCAAATTCTATTTCATTATATGTTGTGTGACTTTAGGTACAATTCTCATCAGACAGCACAGGTATAGTTGTTCAGTTGGTCAATTAATGTTCACTTTTGTTTAATAATGCAATTATATCTGATTTTGGCTTAATAATGGAATTATATACGATTTAGCCCTCATTCTATTTTAAACTTTTCCTGTTATTCATCCTAGCAAAGCTATGATTAGGAAGTTGTCTTAAATACATGGATTTGATTTTTGGCCAGGAAGTTAGTTCTGTGTTGTCATTGGGATGGTATGTTTTAGAAAAGAAAATAATAGATCTAGTAGGGTTATTAAATAAGAAATACAATTCCACAGACATCCTTACTAAATCATTATGCAAATCACAAACTATTGACTATAAGCCTGTACTTTTATGTTTATATGGATTGAATCAGTAAGCTATGTGTATATATCGCATAATTATTAGTATAATACTCTATTTTATCCTTTTTTGGGGTATAGTATTGGTGATGGACAATGAGGAAATGTAAAAGAATATGAAAGCTAGAGCCAGCCATATGTGTGCAGGTTTTGCACAGCAACCTTTAGGCAAGTGAGAATTTTGTGGGGAGTTTGGATAACTCCTCAGCTATGTACTTCACCTGTTTCAATATGGGGTTTAGCACAAATGTTTAACATAGAAATGTGCAGGTTTACAGCTTGACTTTTAACATGCTTATTATTTGATCACTAGTACAATAACCAGTGACTTGAAAATTACTTGTAGGGTGTGTATAGAGTGTCATCAAATTGGTTCATCTATCAATAATCAATCTCAAAGACAAAAAGGATTTCCTTTCCAAAACTAGTCATTCTGACCCTGTCATTCTGCTTTTAAGAATTTTTCTCAAGGAAACATCCCAAAGTGCAGATTTTTAAACAGCCGTGATTCATGAAGATGTTAATAAAACTTTATTTACTAGAGAAAAGACATAATGAATGGAACAATATGTAGCTTTTTGTTCCTCTATTTTGGAAAATACTGTGCAGACATAAAATTTATTGGTTAAAATATATAACAATTTGAGGAAATGGCACAAATTTTACAATGCATCTTTCATATAGTGGTTTAAAATATCTTCACTCAAAAAGATACACACATATATGTATATATAGTTTGCTTTTGCAGAGAGAGAGGTAGAAAATATACCAAAATGCAAATAGTGATCTTTTGACCATAAAAACAGATGCCATTTTTTTTTAAGAAAAAGCACTTTAAACATTCATCAAATAATTTGACTTTTATGTAAAATGCTGGTGTAATGGTACTTACCTTGAGTTTGAACAGTGAGCCAGAGTACAGGCAGCAGGACCCAGGACATGGTGGCTACTGCAGGTAGATGGGAGGTCCCACACAGCATGAAGTTGTGGTCTCCCTGGTGTCCAGTTTTATCTTCCCCAATTTCTCTTTAGAAGTTGAACAAGAAAATTAAAACTCCCACTTTTCGTGTGAGATTGGGGAATGTTTCTTAAGAGTGTTGGGAAATTGTCAAAAAATTGCAGTGTCAACATCATGAGAATGTTCCTCATCTTTGAGAGATATTTACGGCTGTGGTTAAGGACTCACATCTGGACACTGTTTGCCCTTGGTCCTGCTATAGCAGTGGGAATGTGTGAACTGAGACTGAGGTGCTTGCATGCATATCTACATACTCACCAAGCTGGACCATCACGATTGCTGTTCAGTATCCTTATAGAAATAAATCCGCATACTTAGGACATATTTCAGTATTTTGTACATATTTTGAGAAACTCTCACAGTGAACACAGAATCTAAAAAGCACCAGGCAAAGTCCTACAAACCAAGATACTGCAAATCTCTCAAATGTTCAGTCTCCTTATGAGTCAACAGGGGATGCTGATAATATTAACTACTTCAAGATTCTTATAAAATTCAAATGCATTTGCACACACATATGCACATGCATGTAAAATTGTAAAGAAATGTGCATATATAAGACATGTACAAAAAATGTAAATAACCTTGACAGTGCTAGCCTTGACCAAACTCTACACCACATGAAATATGTTTGAGGTGTACTTTTTGAGTTCTACCTTATAAAATAACAATGTTTCTCTGACAAATATGGTAGATTTTCATGATCATAATATCGCAAGTTTATTATGGGGAAAAAAGTTGATTGCCAATGATCCGACATCAAGAAATAACTTCTGTTAACATTTTTATAATGTATTTTCATCTTTTTATGCAGAAAAGGAAAGCTCACCTTATTGGGCAAAGGGTTTAAGAAACTTATTTTTTTTTTCCCAAAGCACTATAACATAAGCATTAAGCATTCTCATGACATTGAATATTAAGACGTAATTTTAATGACTATCATATTTTGTACATACGTTTGTGTTGAGTGTCCATGTAATGTGTGGTTGTGTGTATTTCTTTAACTGAATTCCTGGCGACTTCAGGATAAATGTCTAGAAGTGCTATTTAGCTAAAAAGGGTAAATCAACTTGAGATAATTGATAAACATTGACTCGGTGCTTTTCAGAAAGTTGGGCCAAATTAAATTATTATGTATAGAATTTTCCCAATCTAAAAACCCGTACCTTCTAACTGCTGAACTTACTTTCCACTGATACATCTGGGAGTTTCTTAGCATCTAACAGGAAGTTTAAAAATCCCCTCTCTATGTCTATTCTTCATTTTGTTGCTGTTCTAACTTCCTTTAAAATAGTAGCATTTTCTCTTATAATTTTGCATTTCTCTTTCTGGTCCAGAAGATAAGCATTCTTCTTATATCCTTTATGACCTACCTTTAATATTTTAACAAGTATAATTCTAATTATGTCTCTATCAAATAATAAAAGAATCCTGGAATGGTGAACTCTTATCAGTGCCTTACTCTTTGCCACCTTGGATGTTGTCAAGTATTTTAGTTTATTATGATTTTGACCCCCATGTTACTCACTATTTTTGTGTTTTCTACACAAGTTTGAGATTATTCATGTGTACCAACTTCTTTGCTCACAGGTCCTTTTAGCATCAGTTATTGTTTCTTTTTAATTCTTCATTAAGCATATTCTTTTTTATTATTTCCATAGGTTTTTGGGAAACAGGTGGTATTTGGTTACATGACTGAGTTCTTTAGTGGTGATTTGTGAGATTTTGTTGCACCCATCACCTGAGCAGTATACACTGAACCCAATTTGCAGTCTTTTATTCCTCCCTCACTTCCCAGCCTTTTCCCCCCGACTCCCCAAAGTCCACTGTATCATTCTTATGCTTTCACATCCTCATAGCTTAGCTCCCACTCATGAGTGAGAACATACAATGTTTAGTTTTTCATTCCTGAGTTACCTCACTTAGAATAATAGTCTCCAATCCCATCCAGGTTGTTGCAAATGCCATTAATTGTTTTTTATGAATGAGTAGTATTGTGTCATACATATATGGTATATATGGTGTATATATGGTATACATGCATACATATATACCATATATGTGTGTGGTGTGTGTGTGTATATATACATACACATGCATACACACATACCACAGTTTCTTTATCCACTCGTTGAATGATGGGCATTTGGGCTGGTTCCATATTTTTGCAATTGCAAATTATGCTGCTATAAACATGCAATACACAATGAAATACCACCTTACTCCCACAAAAATAGCCATTAGCAAAAAATCATAGATGAAGTTGGTGTGGATGCAGTGAAAGGGAACACTTCTACACTGCTGGTTGGAATGCAGACTACTACAGCTGCTATGGAAAACAGTGTGGAGATTCCATGAAGAACTAAAAGTAGAACTGCCGTTTGATCCAGCAATCTCACTACTGGGTGAAATTTTGCTATCTTTTGGTGACCATTGTTGCTGTGGACAATTTTGCTTTCTGGCTATCCAATGGAATTATATAAGTAGTAATGCTAGGGCAGTTGAATATTAAAATCATATTAAAGTTGCTTCTAATAAATTACTACTACATTTCTAAGGATTCTGAGATGATTCTGATACTATCCTTGCTATTCAGATATTCCTGCAATAAAGTCTAATAATGGAGACAGTCACAAACAGGTAGTCTGTGCAAATATGAAGTATTATGATTGATGTTTGTGTATTGTGTTGAGATCGATTTTAGAAGGGACCTATCACTTGATAGGTGGAGATAAACAGATAATAACTGGAAAAGGAATAGTGGAGCTGGTACTATGAGCAAAGCGATGAGTATATAGAAAATCATAGTGTTTGTTGAAGCATGTGTTCCTCATGACTTGAACATAACAAAGGAATCAAACCAAATGTCCACCAGTGATAGACTGCATAAAGAAAATGTGGCACATACACACCATGGAATACTATGCAGCCATAAGAAGAGGGTGAATTCATGTCCTTTGCAGGGACATGCATGAAGCTGGAAACCATCATTCTAAGCAAACTAACAAAAGAAAACCAGATACCACATGTTCTCATTCATAAGTGGGAGCTGAACAATGAGAACACATGGACACAGGGAGGGGAGTATCACACACTGGGGCCTGACCGGGGCCTGTTGAGGGGTGGGGGATTAGGGGAGGGATAGCATTAGGAGAAATACCTTATATAGGTGACAGGTTGATGGGTGCAGCAAACCACCATGGCACGTGTATACCTGTGTAACAAAACTGCACGTTCTGCACATGTACCCCAGAACTTAAAGTATAATAAAGTAATAGGTATGTGATATAAAACTTGTAATACATGCAGGGGCCAAGTTATGGGAGAACAAATGATCTTAAAGAAGGTACATATTTGAGTGCTACTTAGCTTACAAAAGTGTCAGACTTGCTGATTGATTGTATGTAGCCACTCCCAGTTGGAAGAGACAGAGGAATCCAGAATGACTTCTAAGGGTCAGCTTGAGCCACTATATAAGTCTTCCAGTTTGGCGTCTTGATGGAAGTTGTAGTTTGTGAATCCATTAAAAACAGGAAATATATATCCTGGGGCACCCTTCAGGACCACAGCACCATGATGGTAATAGATGTTTAAGATACTCATTGAATATACGAACACCATAAAAAATTTGAAAACTAAACTCTGCATAAGATACAGATGCTGTTTATTAGATAGTTGAATATCAGCTGATAAATCAAAACTGTGGGAATAACAGTGAAGAAATTGTTTACCCAGTGCATCTGGAGGGAATGAGAAATAAAATATATACAGAGCCTTATGAAGACAATATTTAAGGATTGACTAAACATAGGATTTAATTTATGATCCTAAAACTAAGAAATCACAACCAACATCCTGATTACCGAGAATTTTATTCCCATAATGCTTGCAACTTAACATTTTGGAATGTTGCATAATAACATATCTTTGATTTGGGGCAGATGTTTAAATGTTGTCTAACTACAAATGAATATAGAACAGCAACATGCACAAAAATTATGGTAATATCTTGCACAAGTAACGACTTTTACATACATGATCTTCTTTGGTCATATAACAATAGATGTAAGCAGTCAGTTCAAAGATTTTGGTTCCCATTTTATAGATGATTCAGAGGTTAGGTGATGTATTATACTTCAAATCACCCAGAAATGTAATAGATGTCTCCAAAGTCATTAAGGTGGGAAAAGACGTCATTGATAAAGAATTTCAAATATTTTACTGTGGGAGATCTCGATGATGACTTCAACTGCTTCAAAGAAGGCTATCTCAAGGATATGAGAGTGTAAGAGTCGGAAGTTCGAGATGAGAAGTAACATAGTGGTGTCCATGCTCTGAACTCCTTTGATGCTCAGGAATCCCTATTTGCTTATGACTGACATTGGGGGAGGGGTCATGTTCCCTACCTCAGTGGTCTATCAGTGTATTGGAATTATCTAACGAGATTTTTTTTTCCAATTTGAGCTTGTCCAAACCCACCAGGAATCCCTACTGGAGAAAGCTGTGTTAATAGTAATATTAGCTAACAATTACATAGCCAGGCATTGTTCTAAGTGGCTTGCATGCATCAAACATTTTATGTTTATTACAACCCTATTTAAAACATATTTAAACAAAAACATGTTTAAATATCTTGCCTGGATCCTACCAACTTTGCTGACCCATATAATGTCAGTACATCCAGTTTTTCTATTTTCTTCTAATTATGGACATTTTTACCTTAAAATTATAACTGCTAAGACTTTGAAGTAACATAGCAAAAACTTAGCGTTATATTCAGAGCAAAAATAAAGATACAACTTTATGCACATAAATTATACTTTTAGCTATGGAGATCAATGAAATCTTTCACTAATGATACCTTGATGAGCTAGAAAAAATACATATATGTATAACACATTATCTTTTTGCCTTTATAATTATCACATTTCTTCTAACATTTTATATGTATAGTGTACTTAGGTTGTATATATAATGTACATTTAATATATAATAAATTATATATAATATGTATATAATACATAATATATAATGTATATAATATATAATTTATATTTACAAATATTATTTCTATATAATATATAAATGAAATACATATAATATTAGAAAGGTGAGAACTGTAAAGGCAAAAAGTGGTTGAGGGATCAAGGTCCCAGAAAGGAAGGAAGTACAAGGCGTGAGCTTGACATTCCTCCCAAATTTCCCTCTAGGCATTTAGCACTTCTTGTGTTCCAATTAAGAGGTTAAGAATCCGAGCAGAGTTCTCTGAGCCTCACAGTGCTACAAAGACAAAAACTGGAATGAAGGACCTCTCAAGAAGGAGGACGAGTCCAATACATTTCCTAAGAATAGTTTGAGACCAAGGAGAGTCTACACTGTCAACCCTAGTTGCCCTAGTTAAGGCAAGTCAGAAATACTCTAGACCTTAACAAAATTGAAAACCAGCTTCTGATTAACTCAATCCAGATTGGGTTAAAGTGATTTACCTTGAGATTAACTGCTTGCCAAAAGTAAAGTATATTTTGGTATAGCCACACAGTGAAATTCTAGATAGCAGTGAAAATGTGTGATCTACTACATGCAGAATCACGCAAATATTACAAATACATTTTGAAAAAGGTTATGATTCCACTGGAATACAGTCCTAAACTGGTAAAATTGATCTAAGGTTTTAGATATCAGGTAGTGGTTTCCTTTGGGAAGGAGAGACTACATTGACTGCAAGGAGACATGCTAAGTCTTCTAGGGCACACTCTTAATGTTATATTTGCTGATTGGACTGGTATCTACATGGGATATATACTTGGTGATTATTCATTGAGCTGTACCATTGTATATTTTGTGCACTTTTTTGAATAAATACATGAAGTTGAGAAAATATATCTCACTAGTTATGGCTGCATTTTAAATACTAGGCTGTTAGGAAATCTCCATTCTGGGGGAAAAAAAATTTCCAGGAACCACTATTCAGTTGAGCTGTTGCTTTCACTATAGCAAATTTTTACAAGTATATATCATTTTGAATTTGTATATATTATCTAGATTTATTCCTGGAAGAAGCACAATGTTTTAACCCCTTTGTAAGGCTAATATCTTAGGAATTACTTAAAACAAATATTTTATTTTATTTTATTTTATTTTTTTTATTATACTTTAAGTTCTAGGGTACATGTGCATAACGTGCAGGTTTGTTAC
>NW_012119598.1:2706880-2721104 GCF_000951035.1 Colobus angolensis palliatus
TGCCCAAGGTTATTTATAGATTCAATGCCATCCCCATCAAGCTACCAATGAGTTTCTTCACAGAATTGGAAAAAACTGCTTTAAATTTCATATGGAACCAAAAAAGAGCCCGCATTGCCAAAACAAATATTTTAAGTAATAAATACAGTACATCTTGCATGTTCCATCAGTTGACTATTTCATATTTATTGCTAGTTACTTGATAATTTGATACTATTATAAAATTACCATGTCTTTAATTTTCTGATATTTCTTCCTTTGTTTTCTCATATATTCATACAGTTGTATGACTTTAAAAAAAATCATAAGTAACTCATTGATTTACTTTGGCGACTTTATTAGAAATCAGTTGATCTCTGTGTAGATGTGTTTGCCCATTTCCTCATCAATATCACACTGTCTTGATAACTGTAGTTCTATTTAAAACAACAAAACACTTAAGTAGTGTATGTAATCCATGATTCTTATTTACAAGTTTGTTTTCTCTCTTCTGGGTCTGTTACATTTTCATACCAATTTTGAATTCAACCTATCAATTTCCAATAAAGAGCTTACTAGGATTTTGATAGGATTGCATTGAATCATTCAGTCAAATTGATAATAATTGATATTCTAACTGTATTGATATTCTGATGCATAAACGTGTATTTCTGTGCTTAGGTCTTTTTAAATATTTGTCTCATTGATGGTTTGTACTTTTTAAAGTAGAGGACTTGGATAAATTTCATCAAATGTATTTGGAGATATTTTTTGCTTTTCGATGGTATTGTAAATAAAATTATTTCTCCATTATTTATTGATAGCATATAGAAATACAACAAACACAATTTTGATTAAGTGGAGTTTATTTCAAGAATGCAAGATTGTGTTTGTTAATTGCAAAGACCGTAATTTACCTTATTGACAGAATAAAGGAGAAAAACCATACAACCATTTCAATAAGTTCCAAAAGAAAAAAATCCAACATTTTTCACAAAAACTCAACAAACTGCCAATAGAAGGGGAACTTCTTCATCTATAAAAGGGCAAAATAAAACTTACAATAACTTATTTGTTGATGAAATTTTGAACATATTTTACAAGTATTCTACTGGTTCTAGAAGTATAAAAGGGTAAAGAAATAAGCATACATGTTGAAAAGGAGTAGTGAGACTTGGTTTTTACAGGTGGCATGATAGTTTACATTGAAAATCTTCTAGAATGAATAAGATTTATGTATGTGTGTATATAGATGATGTATATGTACATAAATATGTAGTGTTTTCTTAGGGAGTTTTGTACCCATATTCATTAGAGATATTTTCTTACAATTTACTTTTCTTGTAATGCCTTTTTAAGATTGTGATATAGCAAAATTATGTTGATCTTATAAAACAAACTGCATAGAGTCCTATTCTTCCATATTCTAAAAGAAGTTCTTTAGGATATTCTTTTTTTATTATACTTTAAGTTCTGGGGTACATGTGCAGAACATGCAATTTTATTACAAAGGTATACACGTCCCGTGGTGGTTTGCTGTACCCATCAGCCTGTCACCTACATTAGCTATTTCTCCTAATGCTATCCCTTCCCTAGCTGCCCATCCCCCGCCCCAACAGGCCCCAGTGTGTGATGTTCTCCTCCCCATGTCCATGTACTCTCATTGTTCAACTCCCACTTATGAGTGAGAACATGCAGTGTTTGGTTTTCTGTTCCTGTGTTACTTTGCTGAGAATGATGATTTCTAGCTTCATCCATGTACCTACAAAAGACATGAACTCATCCTTTTTTATGGCTGCATAGCATTCCATGGTGTATGGCTGCATAGTATTCCATGGTGTATATGTGCCACATTTTCTTTAGCCTATCATTCATGGACATTTGGGTTAGTTCCAAGTCTTTGCTATTGTGAATAGTGCCGTAATAAACATACATGTGCATGTGTCTTTATAGTAGGATGATTTATAATCCTTTGGGTACATACCCAGTAATGGGATTGCTGGGTTAAATGGTATTTCTGGTTCTAGATCCTTGAGGAATCGCCACACTGTCTTCCACATGGTTGAACTAATTTACATTCCCACCAACAGTGTAAAAGCGATCCTATTTCTCTACGTCCTCTCCAGCATCTGTTTCCTGACTTTTTAATGATCATGATTCTAACTGCTGTGAGATGGTATCTCATTGTGGTTTGATTTGTATTTCTCCAATGACTAGTGATGATGAGCTTTTTATCATGTTTGTTAGCTGCATAAATGTCTTCTTTTGAGAAGTGTCTGTTCATTTCCTTTGCCCAGTTTTTGATGGGGGTTGCTTTTTTTCCTTGTAAATTTAAGTTCTTTTAGATTCTGGATGTTAGTCCTTTGTCAAATGTGTAGACTGCAAAAATTTTCTCCCATTTTGTAGGTTGCCTGTTCACTCTGATGATAGTTTCTTTTGCTGTGCAGAAGCTCTTTAGTTTAATTAGATCCCGTTTGTCAATGTTGGCTTTTGTTGACATTGCTTTTGGTGTTTTAGATATGAAGTCTTTGCCCATGCCTATGTCCTGAATGGCACTGCCTATGTTTTCTTCTAGGATTTTTAGGGTTTTAAGTCTTATGTTTAAGTCTTTAGGATATTGTTTTATTCTGATAGTTTCTTCATTAATTTTGAATAGGATTTATCAGTGAAACCATGTGAGCAAGAATTTTATTTGTGAGAATGTTTTTAATTAAAATTCAATTTGTAGATATATATAGGGAATTAGAATTTCTTGAGTCAGTTTTAATGTGTTTTTAAATTAACTTTTTTATATTGAAATAACTATACTTGCATATGCAGCTGTAAGATGTAATATGGAGAGATTTTATATACCCTTTACTCTTTTTTCCCAGTGGTAACACCTTGCAAAACCCTAGTACAATATCACAGTCGAAACATTGACATTGGTAGTGTTACAATACAAAATAATTCCATCACCACAAGGATGCCTCCTGTTGACCTTTTATAGCCATATCCACTTCCACCCACCCTGTATCCTCCTCAACCCCTGACAATGACTAATCTACTCCATTTCTAAACTCTTGTCATTTAAAAATGCTATGTATGTGGAACCATACAGTATGTAAGCTTTTGGGATTGTTCATTTCTCCAGGATAAACCCAGCAGTGTAATTTCAGCATCATGTTAGTTGTATTTGTTTGTTTTGAGAAATTGCCAACCATTTTTCAGAGAATCTGTACCATTTTACCATTTTCACCAGTGACATATGGATGATCCAGTTTCTCTGCATCCTTACTTATTTTCAATGTTGTCACTATTTTTCATTTTAGCCATTCTGACTGGTGTTTAGGATTTTTCATTGTGGTTTAAATTTGACCACGATTTTGCACATGTGCTTATTTTCCATCCATGTATCTTCTTCATTGAAATGTCTTTGTCTTTTTCCAATGTTCTAATTGGATTATCTTTTTTACTGCTGTGTTATGAGTCTTTGTTTATGCTAGATATTCATCCTTTGTCAGTAATGTGGCTTGCAAACATTTTCTCCTAGGCTGTAGCTTGTCTTTTTGTTCTCTTAACAGATTTTTACAGAATAAATGTTTTTAATTTTGATGAAGTCTAGTTTATCAATTTTTCCTTCTATAGATGGTATATTTGGTTTTAAATCTAAGAACTCTTTGCCTTACTCCAGATTTTGAAGTTTTTTTCTATGTATTTTTCTCAGTTTATAGTTTTATATTTTATATTTAAGTCCCTAGTCAATTTTGAGCTAATTGTTGTATAAGTTGCGAAGTTCAAATTGAGGTTTGTTTTCCTTTTTGCTTATAAATGTCTATTCACTCCAGCACTACTTGAAAATTTCTTCTCTATTGAAATGCTTTTGCTCTTTTTTCAAAATCAGATGCATTTGCATGTGGCTATGTCTGAGTTGTCTAATGATTTCATTTATTTCTATGTCTATTCCTCCATCAATACATTACAACTAGATTACTGTGTATATACATAATCTCTTAAAATCAAGTGAACTGATGCTTCTCACTTTGTTCTTTTCAAGATTGTTTTAGCTATATTAGATCCTATGCATTTCATGTAAATTTTAGAATAGTGTTATCTGTATGCAGAAAAATTCCTGATGAGATTTTATAGTAATTGTGCTAAACATATATATTAATTTGCAAAGAATTGACATCTTTACTATGTTTAGTCTTCCAAACCATGAACAGGGAATGTTTTCCCATTTATTTAAATCTTCTTTGATTTACTTTATCAGCATTTTGTAGTTTTCAGGGTTATACATCCTGTATATATTTTGTTAGGTTTACATCTGAGTATTTAATTTTTTAAAAAAAATTGTAAATGGCATTGAATTTTTCATTTTGGTTTTCTTATATTCATTATTAATATAGAGAAATATAATTTATTTTTCTGTATTCATCTTGTAATCTGTAACCTGACTTCACTTACTGGCTCTAGGATTTTTTTGGTAGATTCTCTGGGATTTTCTAAATAGACCATCATGTCATCTGCAAACAGGAGAGTTTTATTTCATCTTTTATCATATAGTTGCTTTCCCCCCTCCCCACCCCGACGCCCTGCTTTTCTTATCTCGTTGCACCGGCTAAAACTTCCAGCCCATTGTTGAATAAAAGTGTTGAGAGCAAATGTCCTTGCCTTGTTCCCAGTTTTAAGAGAAAAGCATTCAATCTTTTATCATTAGATTTAATATTAACTGTCGGTTTTTGGTCAATGTTCTTTATCAAGTTTAGAAAGTTCCCTTCCATTCCTATTTTTTTCTGAAGTGTTTTTAAATAATGAATGCACGCTTTGGTTTGAATGTTTGCATCCCTTCCAAACTTTATGTTAAAATGCAATAGCTATGGCCGGGCACGGTGGCTCAAGCCTGTAATCCCAGCACTTTGGGAGGCCGAGACGGGCGGATCATGAGGTCAGGAGATCGAGACCATCCTGGCTAACACGGTGAAAGCTCGTCTTTACTAAAAATACAAAAAATGAGCCGGGCGAGGTGGCGGGCGCCTGTAGTCCCAGCTACTCGGGAGGCTGAGGCAGGAGAATGGCGTAAACCCGGGAGGCGGAGCTTGCAGTGAGCTGAGATCTGGCCACTGCACTCCAGCCTGGGCGACAGAGCGAGACTCTGTCTCAAAAAAAAAAAAAAAATGCAATAGCTAATGCAATGTTATTAAAAGGTGTCGCCTTTAAAAAGTGATTAGGTCATGAGGATGGAATTGATTAGTGCTTTTATAAAACGACTGGAGGGAACTAGCTAGGCCTCTAGCTTTTTAAGTTTTATTACCAAGTATATAACATTTGAAATTATCATGTCTTCATGATGAATTAATTAGTAAGAAATGCTGCTCTTTATTTCCAGCTCTCTCTCTCTCTCTCTCTCTCTCTATATATATATATATAGTCTCTAACAAATACATAAAATATATTTATTTTTAGTATATATATTTTTACTAAAATCTACTTTCTGTGATATTCCTATAGTCACACCAGCTTTCTTCTAATGAATATTTGCATGGTATGTCTTTTTACATTCAATTTTATCTTTACATTAACACAATATATTTTTCTCAGGGTTTAACCCAGTCTTTTTAAAGCTGTTTCTAAAATGTGTCTACCTTTTATTTTAGTTGATTTGCTTATTTGTGCTTTATGTAATTACTGGTATGATGAGGGGATATGCTATTTTGCGTTTTATCTCCTTTTTTGAATTTATTTTCTTATCTCTCTCCTTTTATTGCATTATTTTCTATTTCTTTCCTGCCTCCTTGTGTTATTAAAATATTCTTGGTATTTTTAATTCTTTGATTGCATTTTTGATTATGTACTGTAATACTTTTATAGATGTTTTCTCTTGGGTGCATATGTACAGTAGATCTCGGTTGACAATTCTATTGTTCAGCTCGCCTGTATATTCTGCCTAGCTTTTTGCCAGTTTGCACTGTTCACAACCAAAAAGGAAATGTTGAATCTGACACAATGAAGGGGGATAATATCAACTTATCCTTCTAATTTTATAGATTTATTAGCTATAAAGATATGTAAAACCCTATATTGTCTTTGCAAATTGTACCTTTTAAAATTATACAGTGGCTCTGTCACTTACCTCCTCCATCCCTAATGATGCTTTCCACCGTAAAGTATGTATATTTGATAATTAGGTACCTACATGAGCTGATCTGTCTATTGCTAGCCATTCATTTTCAGTCTTTGCATGAAATTCTGTTAGATGTATTATTTAGAAATAATGTGTGTCTATATTTTATCTAACCTGTCAATCTTTGTCTTATAACTTACCCACCATGCTTCAGATCCCTTGCTTTTCCCCAAGCCCTACAACATATTGATATTATTGAGACCTATAATGCCTGAAAAGTAGCCATTAATCCCATGTGGCTATTAAGATTTAAATAACTAAAATTAAATACAATTTAAATATTTTGTTTCTCAGTTACAGAAGCCACATTTCAAGCTTGGTAGCTGTGTGATTAGTGGCTACCATATGGAACAGTGAAGACAGAATAGTTTCGTCACAGAAAGTTCTATTGCACAGAACTGATCTAGGCTTTCAGATCAGAGTAATTATGGATGTAATTTCTGGTTTTATTTGGTTTTAATAATTTTATATAAGGTACATAATTGAGGTATTTGGTTATCTGTTTCATATGTCTCTTGGAGTATACTGTAAATTATCTTTCTTCTAATTTATTAGTTTATCCGAAATACTTTTCCAATGGTTCTTTACGTAGTTATGTTTCTGTATCCCTGTATTCCTGAGTATATTTTTTTAACTAAACCCTTATAACTGAGTGACAATTTGGATGTAAAATCTTAGAGTCTAAGATCTTTTCCTTCAATACTTCACTATTTTATTTTATTCTTGAATCTATTCCTGCTTCAAAAATTCTGAGATCATGGGTTCTTCCTTTTTTTCTATGTGATAATCCATTTCACTTAGAATTATAGAATTTTTTCTTTGTTTTTGATTTTTTTTAATAATACTTGAAGTTCTGGGGTACATGTGCAGAACGTGCAAGTTTGTTACATAGGTATATACGTGCCATGGTAGTTTGCTGCACCCATCAACCCGTCATCTACATTAGCTATTTCGCCTAATGCTATCCCTCCCAAGCCCTCAACCCCCTGACAGGCCCCGCTGTGTCATGTTCCCCTCGCTGTGTCCATGCGTTCTCATTGTTCAACTCCCACTTATGGGTGAGAACATGCGGTGTTTGGTTTTCTGGTCTTGTGTTTGCTGAGAATGGTTTCCAGCTTCATCCATGTTTCTGCAGAGGACATGAACTCATCCTTTTTCAGGGCTGCATAGTATTCTGTGGTGTACATGTGCCACATTTTCTTTATCCAGTCTATCAGTGATGGGCATTTTGGTTGGGTCCAATTCTTTGCTATTGTGAACAGTGCCACAATAAACATATGTGTACATGTGTCTTTATAGTAGAATGATTTCTAATCTTTTGAACCATATATTTTTATAATGCCATGATGTTCTTGGAGGCCAGGATTGTTGTTTTGTGCCTTGTTTTTCCTTCTCTCTTCTTTGGCTTGCCCTGTTTTTTTTTCTCAAGTCTAAATAATTTATCTCCATTATTCAAATATTTCCTTATGTCCATTTTTTGGAAATATCAATTTTTGTAGGATTCATATTTTAATTTTAGCATTTCTACTTCTACCTTGAAAAAGTAATTTTTACTTTTTCTTATTGAAAAAATTTCTTTGCTAATTTTTCTTTTCTTCTTAAATATTGTCTCTATTTGATCTTTCCTGTTTGTTGATTTGTTCCTCAGTTCTATCTATTCTATTATTCATTTTACCTATTTTATCCTGTATTTCAACTATTCCATTTTTTATACCTGAAATGTTCCTTAATTCATTTTTGTTTTTTCTTATGGTTTCATATTTCAAATGTCTATTATGCCTGCTAATATGTGTATTGTTATTTTTGGCCCCTCTCTTTTGATATTTATGCTTAGATTGGAATCTATAATGCAGTATATTTTTCTTTTCAAATGTTTGTGCTTCTCAATGTACTGTTATTCTGGCAAGGAATCTCACTTATCCTACTAAGCAATGCATATGGAGGGCAGTGCATATCAGATATTATCAACTGGGAAAGCTTATGGAGCTGGGAGTTGATGAATCCTCCTAATAGGTGTCAAAACTTGGGAACCAGAAAACCAGTCAATTACTCCCCACCCAGAAATAGAGCTCATCAGATTTTCATCTTTTGTCCTTAGAGAAGCAGAGTGAACAATATAAACTTACCCCTTTTGGAGATGTAGAGGTAGTGGAGTGAGAAAGCAACTGCCAGAGGTCAGTTTCATTTTCTCTGGTGTCACATTGCACAAGGTTTCTGTATTGCCCTAAATTTATCTGAGTCCACTAGGACTAGTTCCAGCTTCTGCAGGTATGCACACAGCACTGTGTCCAAGGCAAAGTTGGCAAGTGGCCAGAGAAGCACAACAATGCATTCTTTCTCTCTCACAGACTCCCTAAACTGCCTTGTGACCAAACCCAAAGCACCGCACAGCCCAGGGTCCAAAATTAAACCCACTCCCGTTCCCACATCCTCTAGGGTTTTTTTTTTTTTTTCCATTTCTCAGTACTTTCTGAGACTGAAAAAAAAAGACCACTGTGAAAAATGAGCAATTTACTTTAAACCATTAAATTCTTTTTAACCAAGGCAAATATAGACATGTTTTCTTTTTTCATTAAATTTACTTACAACTACATCATTCAGTTGAGTGGGTCATTAAAACCCCCCTTTTAGTATAAAACCAAGCTATATCAGCCTAGCTACCTTTCTTCTTCTTTACTTCTCTATTTTGTGAAAACAGAATTCTAAACTGACAGTTCTTGTGGCTTTAGTGGTGAGACACTGTTGCACAGTTTCACAAATTGCTGATGCAGGGGTTATTTGAGGTCATCTGAGTCAGTATTTATAGGATCTATTTCTGAAAGAATCTCCAGTTGCAACAAAGTAAAGGATGCTGAGGTTACTTCAGAAGCCTATGTCTAGCAAATAAGCATACAAAAAATACTCAACATCATTTGTCATTAGGAATTGTAAATTGAAACGGTAATGAAATACCACTACTAGAACAGCCAAAATCCAGAACACTGATAGCACCAAATGCTGGTGAGGATGTGGAGCAACAGAAACTCATTTTTTACTGGTATAAAAGCAAAATGACACAGCCACTTTGGAAGACAGTTGGGCAGTTTCTTAAAAATCGAAACATACTCTTAACAATCCAGCATTAGCACCACTTAGTATTTACCAAAAGGAGTTGAAAACGTATGTCCACACAAAAACTTGAACTGGAATATTTATACAAGCTTTGTCCATAATTGCCAGAACTTGGATGCAATTAAGATGTCTTTCAGTAGGTAAATACCATATTGATAAATACACTGCAGAATGTAGGGGTGAAATTGTTACCTGTACCCTTTAGAGTTTGTTTTTTCAACTGGTCCTGAAGATTAAATTGATATAAAACAGACAGGAGAAAAACATACAAATTTATATAATACAAGTTTTTTCTAAGTATCTAAAACTGCTCTAAAATACAGTCTATTTTTAAAAAGCCATGTCCTTGGTGCATGGTCATAGGAATGAACCACAAATGAATGAAAGGACAGAAAGCTGCGCCTATTACGAGTTTCCCAAAATGCTTTGGATTCTGCTACAGTCAGGAACATTTTCTTATTTATGCTTGATATTTTTATACAAAGTTTTTCAGCAACCACCAGGAGAGAAATCATAATCTCAAGCCTGAATATTTTCTTTTATTCATGATTTACAAGCTGATCTTTTCAAGATGATTTGCCTTTTTTTTTTTTTTTTTTTTTTTTTTTTTTTGAGACAGAGTTTCGCTCTTGTTGCTCAGGCTGGAATGCAATGGCATGATCTCGGCTCACCGCAACCTCCGCCTCCCGGGTTCAAGCGATTCTCCTGCCTCAGCCTCCCGAGTAGCTGGAATTAAAGGCGTCCACTACCATGCCTGGCTAATTTTTTTGTGTGTGTGTGTGTGTGTTTTTAGTAGAAACGGGGTTTCTCCATGTTGGTCAGGCTGATCTCGAACTCCCGACCTCAGGTGATCCGCCCGCCTCGGCCTTGCAAAGTGCTGGGATTACAGGCGTGAGCCACTGCGCCTGGCCGATTTGCCTTTTTAAAACATTTTACTTTGTAGAACTACCACTGGATCCAGCAATCCCACGACTGGGTATCTACCCAAAGGAAATGAAGCCATTCTGTGAAGGAGGCACATGTACATGCATGTATATAGCAACACAACTCACGATTGAAAAGATAAGGAACCAACCTAAATACCCATCAACCAATGAGTGGGTAAAGAAAATGTGATGTATATACACCATGGAATACTACTCCACCATAAAAAGGAATAATGTCTTTTAAAGCAACTTGGATGGAGCAGGAGTTCATTATTCTAAGTGAAGTCACCCAGAAATGGAAAACCAAATACCCTATGCCAAGTGGGAGCTAAGCTGTGAGGATGCAAAGGCATAAGAATGATATAATGGACTTGGTGAACTTGGGGAGGTTAGGAGGGGAGTGAGGGATAGAAGACCACATATTGGGTACAGTGTACACTGCTCATGTGACGGGTGCATCAAAATCTCAGAAATTACCACTGAAGAACTTAACCATGTAACCAAACACCACCTGTTCCCCAAAAACAGCTGTAATAAAAATAAAATGTAATAATTTTATTCCAGGTAAAGTCAGAGGCTTTAGCAGTACCACCAGTTAAATATCCTATGTTTAGAATTTGAAAATTCTTTGGATAAAAAGTTGACATTAAAACATAAATTTGTGAATTTGAATTTTTGTAATCAAATTACTTTTGCTATTTTGGATGCTAATTTGCATGAATAATCAAGATAAACAGTTACAGCATACAATTAATCTCTTAAGACAATAGTAGGGATAAGATGTTGGTAGCCAACTACGGCTGAGATATTTCCATTAAATCTTTGGTTCTTAAGAGTACACATTAGATTCATCTCTAGAACTTACTAAAATATGTCTCGATTCCTTCCCTCTGTGTTCAGACTTTGTTGGTATAAGTTGGTTGGTATAAAATGGTTCTTTCAAGAACCATTATTACATGAACTCTTTCAACACTGATTTTTAGAAAATGGAAAAAAAAAATATATATATATATATAACTTTACTGTTTCTTTTACTCCATGCTGGATTGATTACAAATAAAAGGGTAAGAGAACAAATATTGTAACACCCTTATATATACTTTAGTCACCAGAAAAGATCATCCAATATGCCTAGGAATTACTCTGTAGGAAAATAAATAGATTCAGTTCCTCAAATAATCAACTGAGAATCTTTAAATTAATGATTAGGCAGTGATAAAAAAACGTAACCAATGTCACTAAAGCCGCTGTGTTTTCAGATATTGAATTCCCTCAAAGGAAAATTTATGAATTCCCTCAAAGGAAAAGATGCTATGATGTATATTAAAAATTTGTAAGTATTTAAAAGTAGGTGAAGATAACTTTTACTTGTTCAGTGATGATATGAATAGCCAAGTTATTACTTGGCTTCCAAATTCATGATATGCAGCTCATATCCATTATTCCATTACCCTGAGCAGTGCTGAAAGTTATTGATGAAAAGGTTGAGAGGGTGTTCTAATTTGAGCCCATGTCTTGCTTCCTGCTGGGGTTTATTTATGACTGTGTGCGTGACTGCAGTGTGGTTAGGGCAGGCAGCCAAGAGACTGTATCCATGAAGTACTGAGGGGCTCCCAGGGTGAGAGTCAGCCAAAAGGTACAGACAGGTTCTCTAGTTGGATACAACAGCAACACCATCCTGAGTGCAAATTTTAGGTCTTAGCAGAGAGAGCTACGCTCAGTCTTATCCATTAATTTTCAATCACTTGGCTGATTTTGTTTTGTTTATGTGGTTTTGCTGTCTTCCATGATGTTATGTTTGTTCTTTACAGACACTGTGAGTCTCACATAAATCCTGTTTACTCCTCTTGTTTACTTTTTTATTCTTAGTTTGGAGCTCATATTTATCAAACACATAGGGCTGTATATTTTATATTTCACAAGTCTCATCTGACCCATGGCTTTATGTTTTCTAGAACTTTCTTGCTTTCTAATTTTCTTAAATGTTCATTTTTTGGGGGTGTTATACTTTTCTAAATATCCTAAATTTGTGTATGTACAAATATGTATGTATCTTTGATGAAACATGGTATATATAAATATCTAAACATATTCAAAAATAACAATTTTTGGTTTTCTATAGTCTTGATGATCTGCTTACAGTTTCCTGAACATGTCATAGCCTTTCTGGATTCACGACTTTGCAGGGCTGTTATTTAACTCCATTATTTTCTAGAAGAATTTTCTCTTTTTCCTTTATAGGTCTGATAAATTGCGGAGTTCAAGATTTAAACGACACCTCTGAGAAACTTCTCATGCCTTCTCTTGATAAACATTTACTCTATGCTTTCTTGTACTCACATTTTAGCAATTTATTTTAGTGATTACTTGATTTCTATATTGATGTCAGTCTCTAGAGCTAGGATGTGAATCCCTGGACAGCAGGGAAAGAGGTTAATCTTTCTAGTTCCAGTGTCCACTTAGTAAATAGAGACTTTGTAAATGTTTGTATTACAGAGTTAAAGCAACCAGATAAGTGTAAGTTACACAATGTATTCAACTCAGAATCTTGATGGAAGACTTTTGTTAGCTGATTTATTGAGTACTTATTTCCCAGGCTCTCTGCTAATCACTAGTAACAAGAGGGGAAAAATGAGAACTGATTTTCAGGAGTAGAAAATGAAGGGGCATAAGATTTGACTGCAGCAGAATGGCTATTACTAAAAAGTCAGCAACGGATGATGGCAAAGCTCTGGAGAAGGAATGCTTTTACATTATTGGTGGGAGTATAAATTAGCACAACTGTTGTGAAAGATGGTGTGACGATTGCTCAAAGATCTAGAGGCAGAAATACCATTCGACCCAGCAATCCCATTACTAAGTACATACCCAAAGGAATAGAAATTGTTCCGTTAAAAAAGACACATCCACTGTCTGCATTGCAGAACTCTTCACAATAGCAAAGACATGGAATCAACCCAAATGCCCATCAGTGATAGACTGGATAAAGAAAATGTGGTACATAAGCGACACGGAATACTATGCAGCCATAAAAAGAAATGAGATCATGTCTTTTGCAGTGACGTGGATGGAACTGGAGGACATTATTTTTAGCAAACTAAGCCAGAAACAGAAAACCAAGTATGGCATGTTCTCACTTATAAGTGGGAGCTAAATGATAAGAACAAATGGACATATGTAGGGAAACAACAAACATTGGGGCCTGTCAGAGGGGTTTGGAGGAGGGAGAGGATCAGAAAGAATTGCTAATGGATGTTGACCTTAATACCTGGGTGATGGGATGATCTGTGCAGCACACCACCATGGCACCTGTTTAATTACCTATGTAACAAACCTGTACATCCTCCACATGTACCTCTGAAGTTAAAATAAAAGTTGGAAATGAAAAACTTAAAAAATGATTTGACTGCAACTTCAGATACTTTCACTGGAAACATTGCCTAGAAGAATTTGTTGCTGGAGATAAAGTAGAATTCTCATACTTAATAATATAGTATTAAATGTGCTTCTCTGTGCAAAATAGTTTTGCTGCAGGCAGTGTGGTTGTGTGGAAGGAAGTAAGATTCCTGTGCGACACTGTCACAAATGTTAAGTGAAATTATACATGCACACATACAAACACACAAAAATACACACAAACTTGCATAAATCAGAATGTGCTACTGTGTACTTTTGTTATTACCTTATGATATCCTTTCTTTAAGAAATAATCAAATTTGAAATTGGCTATGATTTTATTTTCTAAAAGTTGTATGACTTCAGTCCATGTTACTTTCCCCAAAATATGAATCCAGGGTCTTTGCACAATGCAACCTCAGATCTATGACAGTATTTTATTTGGCCCAGAAGTTCTGACTGAGATTCAACTTAATGTAAGATGAGAAAACTGAATAGGATTACAGAGAAAACTCTAAAAGCACGTCAGAGGGAGAATTAAAGACCAAGGAAAAAAGACTCAGCTGGGCACAGCAGCTCATGCCTGTAATCTCAGCACTTGGGGAGGCTGAGACAGGAGGATGACTTTAGCCCAGGAACTTGAGACCAG
>NW_012119598.1:2721648-2759498 GCF_000951035.1 Colobus angolensis palliatus
AAAAAAAAAAATTATCCAGGTGCAGTGGTGCATGCCCATAGTTGCAGCTACTCTAGAGGCTGAGGTGAAAGGATCACTTGAGCCCGGAAGGTCGAGGCTGCAGCGAGTCATGATCATGCTGCTGCACCTCAGCCTGGGCAACAGAGAGAGACGTTGTATCAAAAACTCACCAATGAAATATGTACTCACCAACTAAATATGTACTCACCAATGAAATATATACAAACAGCAAGTACTTCTTTCCCCAAACCTTACTTTCTGCTCAGAGACATATGACACAATAGACTGTTCAGAGAGGGTCTTGGTGCCGACAAGCCCAACAATGGAGTCCTCCTTCAGGTAGGCACTGATGGATGCATGTTACTTACCTTTCTAGATGATGGACATTTCCCTCTTTTCTCTTTATATTTTCATGTTCCCCTTACATGTTTCTTAGGAAATCCTCTTTGGGGCAGGGCGCAGTGGCTCATGCCTGTAATCCCAGCACTTTCGGAGGCCGGGGTGGGTAGATCATGAGGTCAGGAGTTTGAGACCAGCCTGGCCAACGTGGTGAAACCCTCTCTCTACTAAAGATACAAAAAATTAGCCAGGGGTGGTGGTATGTGCCTGTAATCCCAGCTACTCAGGAGGCTGAGGCAGGAGAATTGCTTGAACCCAGGAGGCGGAGGTTGCGGTGAGCTAAGATCACGCCACTGCACTCCAGCCTGGGCAACAAGAGTGAAATTCTGTCTCAAGAAAAAAAAATATCCTCTTTGAATATTGGTAAGTCATACATTTTTAATTTCATTTTATAGGTGAGTAAATGTACAGATGCTCAAAGAATTGAAATTATTTGAATAAAGCTAAACAACTAGTTTTTGGCAGAGCCAGGAGGACTATCTATGCTTTATTTTCTGTGTGTGGCTTACCCTCCTGTACCATAAACTGACTTTTCTATCTCTTATTCTCTTGTCTTTATATTTCTGCTACATTTTTCTTCCCTTATTTCCTATCTGAGATTGTAGCTTTCCAGTGGATCTACTCAGCCCTGTCATGGGCACAAAAGAAGTGATGGAGTCTTGCCAGGAACTGGCTCCTGCAGGCTCCATTTCAACTATAGTTACAACATGTCTCAAGAGACCCACGAATCTCAGCTATTGCACAGCAGTTAGAGAGATCTAGGCCAATTTGGCAACGCATATTGATGTAAAAGGGAACAGAATTATCTGCTGAGACACAGTACTTGGCCTGTGGATTGGAGTCTTCTCTATGAGAAATGCAACAACTTTTGCGGTTTAGCAGCTGACGCGTGCTTTCTCAAAAGCTATTGGGACATCAGGAGGGGACCATTATCTCTAGTCATATCATCATCATTTCATTTTTCATTTAGATACATTTCTGAACTTCCTTAAATTGTTGTTCCCATCAGGATTGCACAGCTAAGATTTCAACATTGAGCCGATGCCTGTGCTTGGTCAACTAAGAACAAGAAACAAACAATGGATGTGGTTCTCATGAAGAAGAGAAGGGCAATAACTGATTTAAATGAGGTTCTAAAGTACTAGGAATAAAGTATGTATCATTATCAATTTTAAAACAGGTTTGCCATCAAAAAAAGTGTAAATTTAAAAAGTATAAAGCAGGAGAAAAGCAATGTGAATTCGAATGATGATATGGAGCAATGGAAATTATCTCCAGCCGTTTCAAATAGAAAATAAATGATTAAAAGATTATTAGGTTATTTAGCCTTAAAAATAAATGAAATGCTGATACCTGCTATAATATGGATGAAACTTGAAGACATGATGCCAAGTGAAATAAGCCAGACACATAGATGGAAAAATACTGTATAATTCCATTGATAGGAGCTACCTAGAATAGACAAATTCAGAGATAAAAAGTAGAATAGAGGTTACCAGAGTTTGAGGGGAAAATGTAACAGGGAATTATTGTTTAACGGGTATAGAGTTTCTGTTTGGAATGAGGAATGGGTCCTGGAAATAGATGGTAGTGGTGGTTGAACAGCACAGTGAATGTACTTATATCACGGAAATTCTATACTTAAGACTGGTTAAAATGATAAATTCAATATCATGTATATTTTACCACAATAAAGTAGAATATTTGAGTTAAAAAAAATTTAGGTAGCTGAAGGACTCAACAAGAGGACTGGAGAACCAAACTTGGTAGCTATGCAATTAGGAATTCCAGCCTAATTGTTGTGGAGCTGAATAATATAGAATGTCTCTGATTTTACATACTTCCGATTCAAAGTTCTCGGAGGGGGCATCTGAAAGTTAGATCCTTGGCCATAACTACATCATAGGTGCAAAAGAGGGTTGGCCAGGTGCTGTGGCTCAAGCCTGGAATCCCAGTACTTCAGGAATCCAAGGCAGGCAGATCACTTGAAGCCCGGAGTTCGAGACCAGCCTGGGCAACATGGCAAGACCCCCTTCTCTACAATAAATACAAAGATTAGAGTGTGGTGGCACATGCCTATGGTTCCAGCTACTTTGGAGGCTGAAGTGGGAGGATTGCTTGAGCCTGGGAGGTTGAAGTCACAGTGAGCCAAGATCACGCCACTCTACTCCAACCTGGGGCAAGAGAGCAAGACCCTGTCTCCAGGAAAAAAAAAAAAAAAAGAATCTGGTAACAACATACAGAATACTTCCAGTTGCCACTACAAGTAGCAAAGGAGTTATATCTCCGAGATGTGCAATGTGGGAATCCTGTAAGCAAGGAGAGGTGTTAAGATAGGCAGATATTACGAACGAGAATGCCTATGTAGAAACAGTTTGATAAATCACTAGTGGAAATTTAAATTCATATATGCCTACTAGAGAAAAAGTTTTGCAAAGTGTGGCAAAAAAGTTGGAAAACTTCTAGGGAGCTAACCAACATATGGAGTACTATCCAAAGGAAATAAGAAGTAATAGATGTTGGGTGTGGTGGATCACACCTGTAATCTCAGTGACTTGGAAGGCTGAGGCAGGAGGATTTTTGAGTCTAGGAGTTGGAGACCAGCCTGAGCAATGCAATGAAATCCAGACTCAAAAAAAAAAAAAAAAAAAAAAAAAAAAAAAAAAAAAAAAAAAAAAAAAAAAAAAAAAAAAGGCCTTGTTTTGGGCTGCACAGGAGAACTTATCCCCCAATTGTTGGCTGTGCTACCTGCAGACAGCCATCAACTTGCCTTTGAAAATGCTTTCACTAAATAAAGTCATCTTGCCCAAGGTCATAGCTCTTTTGAGAGCAATTTGTACCTGTGACTAGTTGACATGAGGGAGTAAAAGCTTTTTCCTTTTACCTCAACTTGGCTGCATTCTGAAGGCTTACCTAGGTTTAGGGCTGGGTGGGCCAGCTAAAGCCTTCTTTGAGGCAGCATCATTCCCAACTCCTCCAGTCTAATCCTGCTTTCTCTCATTCCATTAAACAAATAGGGGACCTGACCTGAAAGCATTCCATAATAAACTTCCTGCATGCTAAAATCCATCTCAGATTCTGCTTGCCAAAGAACCCAAACTGTGATACAGAGAACTGCCTGAAGATGGTATATACACCATTGTTCATCACTGCATTATTTTAGCCATAAACATTTTTGAAAAAGGATTTCATTGAATCGGATATTAAGTAAAGCATTATTCATTCATAAAATAGTATTGATGGCTGCATAATATTCTCTTATAGATTTGTGTCATTACTAACAAAATTAAAAGTAATACAAATAGCATAAATATTAATAAATTACATACCAGACAGAAAAGAGGAAAAACTCATATTTCCAAGTGTTAATGGAAATCATACTTGGTGAGATGACGAAAAATTTTTATCTTAGTACTTTCACTTGTATCCCAACTTTTCTACATTAAGCATATATCGTTTTTTAATTTTTTTTTTAAATTTTACTTTCAGTTCTGGGATACATGTGCAGAACATGAAGGTTTGTTACTATAGGTATACATGTGCCATGGTGGTTGGCTGCACCCACCCACCCGTCATCTACATTAGGTATTTCTCATAATGCTATCCCTTCCCTACCCTCCCAGTCTCCAACAGGCCCCGGTGTGTGATATTCCCCTCCCTGGGTCCGTGTGTTCTCTCATTGTTCAACTCCCTCTTATGACTGAGAATATGCAGTGTTTGGTTTTCTGTTCCTGTGTTAGTTTGCTGAGAATGGTGGTTTCCATGTCCCTGCAAATGACATGAACTCATCCTTTTTTATGGCTGTATAGTATTTCATGGTGTATATGTGCCACAGTTTCTTTATCCAGTGTATCATTCATGGGCATTTGGGTTGGTTCTAAGTCTGCTTTGTGAACAATGCCACAATAAACATACATGTGCATGTGTCTTTAGAGTACAATGATTTACAATCCTTTGGGTATATACCCAGTAATGGGATTATTTGGTCAAATGGTATTTCTGGTTCTAGAACCTTAGTGAATCGCCACGCTGTCTTTCACAATGGTTGAACTAATTTACACTCCCACGGACAGTGTAAAAGCATTCCTATTTCTCCACATCCTCTCCAGCATCTGTTGTTTCCTGACTGTTTAATGATCGCCATTCTAACTGGCATGCGATGGTATCTCATTGTGTTTTTAATTTGCATTTCTCAAATGACCAGTGATGAACTTTTTTTCAGTTTGTTGGCTGCATAAATGTCTTCTTTTGAGAAGTGTCTGTTCATATCCTTCACCTATTTTTTGATGGGATTTTTTTTTCTTGTAAATTTAAGTTCTTTGTGGATTGTGGATGTTAGCCCTTTGTCAGATGGATAGATTGCAAAATTTTTCTCCCATTTTGTAGGCTGCCTGTTCACTCTGATGAGTTTCTTTTGCTGTGCAGTAGCTCTTTAGTTTAATTAGATTCCATTTGTCAATGTTGGCTTCTGTTGTCATTACTTTTGGTGTTTCAGTCATGAAGTCTTTTCCCTTGCCTATGTCCTGAATGGTATTGCCTAGGTTTACTTCTGGGGGTTTTATGGTTTTAGATCTTATGTTTAAGTCTTTGATCCATCTTGAGTTAATTTTTGTATAAGGTGTAAGGAAGCGGTCCAGTTTTAGTTTTCTGCAATGACTAGCCAATTTTTCCAACACCATTTATTAAATAGGGAATCCTTTATACATTGCTTGTTTTTGTCAGGTTTGTCAAAGTTCAGATGGTTGTAGATGTCTGGTGTTGCTTCTGAGGCCTCTGTTCTGTTCCATTGATCTATCTCTCTGTTTTGGTACCAGTACCATGCTGTTGTGGTTACTGTAGCCTTGTAGTATCATTTGAAGTCAGGTAATGTGATGCCTCCAGCTTTGTTCATTTTTCTTTTCCTTTTTTTTTTTTTTTGGCGGCGGGGGGGAGAGGAGGGGATAGAGACTTGCTCTGTCACCAAGGCTAGAATGCAGTGGCACGATCTTGGCTCACTGAAACCTCCGTACCCTGAGTTCAAGTGATTCTCCTGCCTCAGCCTCTTGAGTAGCTGGGATTACAGGTGCCTCCCATCCTGCTTGGCTAATTTTTGTATTTTTAGTAGAGACAAGGTTTCGCCAACTTGGCTAGGCTGGTCTCGAACTCCTGACCCTCGTGATCCTCCCAAAGTGTTGGGATTACAGGCGTCAGCCACCGAGCCTGACCAAGCATACATCTTTTCACAGAAAAAAATTAAATAAGTATTTTATATTTGTGATTTGTCCAGATTTTAAAATAACGTTGTCAAACTATTTAAAGTAACAAATAGTTTTAACTTTGTGTGAAGTGGGAGCAACATAAAAAACTTAGTCATCTTAGTCATTTAATATTGAGATGTCAGATATATCCCAAGAGTATGGACTTTAATATGAGGTGAAGGAGATAAACAGTTTAATGTTCACAAGAAGTTGCCTTCACAATAAATTATATACCATAATTTTCATGCTTAGGAATTTTTTTTATAACAATAGTATTCGCTTAGCATACTACTAACAGTAATAGTGATATTGTATTAGTGTTGGGCATTGTAGCAGACTACCCAGGCCTAGTTGCTAAAAAGTGTCTAACATTGTCAAATGAAGGCCTCTTTATGGAAGCCGCAAAAGAGACAAGGTGAATTCAAGGGCAAATGTACCAATGTGGCTACAGATTTTGTTATAGGTGCTTTTTCCTGAGTTAGGATCTTCCCTGACAAGGTGGATCTCAGTATCTCCACACAGCTGTGCCACTCTTGCGTTGGCCCACTTTGGAGAGAGAAAAAAATTGAGAAGAAAAGAATATGCAAGACTTACTTATCACCCCAACCATTTCCATATTGTTCCATATTACATTCAGATACTAGGGCATGCATATTATTTAGCTTATGCTCAAGAGATGGATTCTATGAACAAAGACGTATAATGAAAGAATATTAAAAGCCTGATATTAATAATATTGGATGCACCAACTGAAAAATAGCAATGTAACACTTAAGAAATAAGGGTGTCTTTGAATGATGGAGAACATACTAGCCAAGTGGCTGAGAAAGCATGTACTTCTGAAAAACATTTACTCTGGGAAGCAATAATAAGGTTTATACACATTTTGCTTTAATTTTTAAAATGATATCTGGAAATGGAAGTTAAAAACAGTTAATTGGTTAGCCTTTATACAATTAAACTGATAGGAAAGAAGAGAATGTTATTAAGTAAACAAGAGAAACAACTATAAATTTTGAAATTAGTGAACAGGAGGACTGACAGTACAGAACATAAAACCCAGTAATTTGGAAGATAAACTTAAGGAATTACCCAGAAATACCAAGGAAACACAAAGTGAGAAAGAATATGATAAATGAGAATACTGGCTATCAGAGATTTCAAGGGAGTCCTTGGTGCTGGTAAAGAAGGGAGAACAAATGAAAGAGACTAGAGACACAGAAAGAAAGGAAAAAAAGTTTTGCAGTGATGAAAGCTATTAAATATAGTTAATTATATCTAAACCTGTCTGGAACATTTGAAACATTGATATGGTTTGGCTCTGTGCCCATCCCCCCAAATCTTGTTTTTTTAATTGCTATAATCTCCACATGTTGAGGGAGGGACCTGGTGGGAGGTGATTGGATCATGGGGGTGGTTTCCCCCATGTTGTTGTCGTGATAGTAAATTCTCAAGAGATCTGATGGCTTTATAAGTGTTTGACAGTTCCTCCTTCACACACATCTTCCACCATGTAAGATGTTCCTGCTTCCTCTTTCATCATGATCGTAAGTTTCCTAAGGTCTCCTCAGCCATGTGGAACTCTGAGTCAATTAATCCTCCTTTCTTTATAAACTACCCAGTCTCAGGTGGTATTCCTTATAGCCATGTGAAAACAGACTAATACAAAATGTTTGTTCTTTACTTCCTTGTGTCAGCTGTCTATTGCTGCATAACAAATATCTCCAAACCATAACAACTTAAATAAAACAACACAATTATCATACGGTTTCTGTGGGTGTGTAATCTGGACAAAATTCAGCTGCATCCTCTACTTCAGGGTGTCTCACAAGGCTGAAGTCAAGATTCAACTGGGAAGGAATCTAATTCCAAGCTTATTCAGTGGTTGTTGGCAGACTTCACTTCATTTGAGGGTCGTTGAACTCAGGGGCTTATTTTCTTAATGGCTGCTAGCCAGAGGCCACCTTCAATTCCTTAACACATGGTAGTGATTTCCAAAGTGAATAGTAAAATCTTAATTGTAATAATAACCCTTTCCATATTCTCTGATTGCAACCAACTAAAATTTGTTTTTTTCATGCATACTTCATTATTTTATAAAAAACTAAAAGCATTCCCAAAGCCCATATAAAAGCAGTAATTTGGTGAGTTGTAATAAGCAGACAAACACTATGGTATCTTAGTCTTAGAGTAACTGGATACAAACATAATTTAACCTGATAATGTTACTGTTTTAAAGTAGAGAAGGTAAAAATAACTAATGGCAAAAACAGGTTCGGTGGCATATCTGAGGTGGTTAAATGTCAAATAAGCGGAATTCCCTTAAAGTTAGAAAGTTACGGCTGTAAGTGTGGAAACGGTATTGTGAAATCAAAGTCTGTTCTAAACTCCTCTGCAGTTCAGCTGAAAGGGAAACATTTTAGGACTTGGGTTCACAGTTCCATGATAAAATACTGATTTTCCTGTCATTGTACTGCATTATTTCTCTTCAAATAGGAATTATGATGTATCTGCATCAGAGACCTGGTGACATCATTTAGGAACTTGCAGGAATGTTCACATGCCACCGCTTGAGAGTGTATGGTTTAGTTTTTGCTTGGGTTATGGTACATGGTTAGTTGAGGATTCACAGGTTTAAGATTTCCATTCCATCAGTATAAAAAAGGATTATATGAATCGATTACTGGGGTCAGGTGTTACACACACACACACACACACACACGCACGCACACACAGAAAAGGTTCATAAGGGCCGGGCGCGGTGGCTCAAGCCTGTAATCCCAGCACTTTGGGAGGCCGAGACGGGCAGATCACGAGGTCAGGAGATCGAGACCATCCTGGCTAACACGGTGAAACCCCGTCTCTACTAAAAAATACAAAAAACTAGCCGGGCGAGGTGGCGGGCGCCTGTAGTCCCAGCTACTCGGGAGGCTGAGGCAGGAGAATGGCGTAAACCCGGGAGGCGGAGCTTGCAGTGAGCTGAGATCCGGCCACTGCACTCCAGCCCAGGCGACAGAGCAAGACTCCGTCTCAAAAAAAAAAAAAAAGAAAAGAAAAGGCTCATAAGTTGGTCACAAGTACATAATGGCTTTCCAGGAAATAGGGATTTATTTCCAGGTCAGGGGAGGGTCTTCTGAAACATCACAGGGCAGATAAAACTCTACTTTTTAAGTTGTTGTGCAAATGCCACATGGAAAGAAAACCTCTATCCTTGACAGTGATTTGATCAGTGGATTCTGGATTTCCTGAGGATTGAGCTTCACTTTTGAGGCCAGAGTGAACTCATCTAGAACCTCAATACTGCAAGGGTAAATGAACCATAAAGCGCCTCATGAAGAGACAGGTCTGTGGGGACGAGGTGAGTGATAGAAACTGGTGAAGCAGACAAACACAAGAAAATCTGTAGCTGTGAAGATGAACTAAAACATGTTCCCTGATTATGGAAACAACTGCTTTACCAGTTAGGATGATCTCTGTTGAAAATGAGAGAAAATCCAACTCAAATGGCCTAAACAACAAGGAAAATGTATGTCTCACATAACAAGGAGTACCAAGAAAGTGTGAGGTAACTCCAGCAGTCATTAATCTACCTACCAGTTCAATGACATCATTGAAAGGCCAGGTATTATTCTTTTCATCTTTCTGCTCTATCTATCTTCTTCAGCCTTCATAATCACAATGTGGAGTGCAGCAGTACCAGGTAGAGTATTCAGATGCCCATAACCGGAAAACTTTGCCAGAAATGTCCTAACATAATTCCTCTCTTGTCTTATTGGGAAAAAAAGGGCAGGGGGAGGAAAATAAAATCATCTCCAAGTCAACTACTAGCAAGGAAATAAATGAGGTTATTATAATTGACTTAAAGTGATAGGTATTTATCCATGAAATGGAGATAGGATATTTTTTCCTAGAAGTGGGCAGGTAAACAAAATTAGGGTTCTAAAAGCAAGGAAGGAAGGGGATTATTTGGTAGGCAACCAATAGTGTTTGCTATGTTACCCATCAACTAAGCTACGGTTGCCATGGGCAGTGTAATTCTATTGTTGACAAAGCATCAGATTACTTTTTGATTACATTGACAAAGCTGAGAATCGGGATGTTTATGCAAGATCTCTCGATTTTTAAATATTAGCAATGCATTCAAAACATTTAAAAGTACTATGTGTCCAATATCATTCAGACCAAATAAAATATATTTGCAGTGCAAACATGGCCTACAAGTCACCAGTTTGCAACCTCTGGTTTATCTGATTAATTTAACTGAAATTTTCTCCATTTAAAAAGTGAAAACCACTTTAACCATGCCACTAATTAATTATACAAATATATATGATAAAACATTTTTTAATTCACAGTTTTACTAAATTGTAGAAAACCTCACATGGTATAGCTAATAATGATTTCAGAAGCTAATGTAGGAAAGAGATCCACAAAACAGAATGTTTACATCATTTTCTTAACTGAGATTCTAATTTGACAAGTTAATGGTTAAAGCAATCAAGATGTTGCTATTCATTTAATGGATGTACAATTTTTCTTATTCCTCCAAGATTAATGTTTTTATGTTTTGTTTTCATTAGAGAATGAATCAATTCCTATTAAAGATTTTAACTTCCCAGATATTTCTTTACAATCACTTTCCTTCTTATAAGAATGGATAATTGACATTTTAAACTCATGCAAAGGTTCTTAGGCATATGTCCCTCTTGAAAATTTTCTTTAGTCTCTTCAAAGTCTAATACGATTCAGAAAATGTTAACCTTCTTGAGTCAAGAGCAAATACTAGTGTGTATTTCTCTGCCATCCAGATTTTCCAGTTTTCCAAGTTGATAATTTAGCCATCAGTTCTTGCTTAGCTGTTGCCTCATGCTTTTGGATTTGAGTCCTAAAAAAGACAGAACTTTTAAATGATCAACTTTCTTCAAAAATTTAGATATTTATTATGAAACTGAACTATGAAGAAATTAAAATTATCTGAAGTCACAGTTTCGTAGGTCACTTGATACAGCAAAAATGAAGAAGCAGAAACGAGAGAGGATAGGAAGGGAGTGAGAAAAACACCACGTGAAGTTCTAAACATCTATCTGGTAATTAGCATAATATGGAGAAGGTGTAGGGGACCTTCTCCATATTAGGTAGGAGAGTTATAGGATACTAATTCTATAGAAGGTTTCTTCTCATATTCATCCTTACGGAATATTTCTGAGAAAATAAATAATATTGGTGTCTACATAGCTTTCTAGCTGAGGCCCTTCTAATTTCTCGCTTTTTAATTGTTGGCCATACTCAGAAGGAAGACATTCATGTCAGCACCCATCTCCAAATCATACAGATAATGTTCTTAGTATATTTTTTCTAAAAAGACAGGTGGGCCTTCTCTTCTTGATAGTAGGAGGTAATACAAGAAGATAATTTGGCTATAGATCTTTTAGGTGTAGATGTTCAATTACCCTTGAAAAGAGGAGAGGGAAGTGCTTTTGTGTCTTTATGCTACATTAATTATAAAAACAATGGTATGTCATTAGAAATGCTATGCTTGTCCCATCTTAGATATATTTATTTCCTTAATGAAATTATTTCTTACCTCTTCTTCACTCATTTAAATTCTCTGCAACTTTCAGGGTCCAGTTCAAATTCCAACTACTCAACCAATGAATATTCATCCTACTTTAACCACTCCGAACCCACTGAATTTCTCCTCACCATATTTTTCTTGTCAGTGTCACTCATCTTGGGTGATACTACAAATAACAGTTGAGGAATCAAGTACTCCATTTTTATATGACTTGTTTTCTCACTAAAAATGTGAAATTCCTTGAAAGATAAAAACCTCAAATTTTGGTCTTTCTTATTTACCCACAGCAGAATACCAAGCACAAGAAACATGGTCAGGAGCCATTTAAGGAGTAAATGTACTATAATTCTTACTTCATGAGCACCTGACTTTTATTCGAGGTTGGCCTCTATATCGCCTGTTTTTCGTACCCTACCTCCTACAGAAAACTATGACTAATAATAGGCCTTATTATATCTATCTATAATATATATATAATGTAAAATATCACATAATACAATTTTATCTCCTCTTAAGCATCCAGAAATAAATCTTTGAAGGAGACATTTTGTCTCACACAGCAGAGCTATTTATCTCAATAATTACATCACAATAACACTTTTATAATGAAACATCAATACCCATACTAATTTATAGACAGTAAGTGGGCCTTGCTTTTTTAGATATCCCTGGGACAAATGTGCTGTGATACCTCCAGTGAACCTCAAAAGCACACATCCTGATAAATAACCCATGCATTTGGAGACAGTATTCGCAATGAGCAGAAGAGATATTAAAAATTCACCAGTGGCTACCTGATACTTACAAGGAAAGACGATGATATAGGTGCAGGAATTGGCAGTGGTGGAAAATCTGGCTTTGTAATTAGCTAGTAAAAGGATAAAAAAATTAAATTCAAAGATTGGGTCCCGAAAATAGGTGCGCATGAAAAGGCTTGTATCATTTTCAGAAATGGAGAAGCTGTGACCCCACCCATGAGAATATTGTAAACATACGAGTTTGATTGCTTTCATTTAGTTGCACACGCACAATTGAGACCTAAGTCCAATGCCAGTAGGTATCTGATGAAGATGACGCTCTAAACTGTATGTTTGTGTCACTCCACAATTTTGTATGTTGAAACCCTAATCCCCAGAATGATGGTATTTGGAGGTGAGGCCTTTTGGAAGTAATGAGGTCATGAAGGTGTAGCTCTCATGATAGGATTAATGCCCTTATAAGAAGAGGCACAAGAGAGATGTTCTCCCTCTGCTATGTGAGGATACAACAAAAAGCTGTCTACAAGCCAGAAGGCTGCTTCACCAGACACCGGATCTGCCAGCTCCTTGAACTTGGACTTCCCAGTCTCCAGAATGTAAGAAGTAAATATCTGTTGTTTAAGCCACTCAGTCTATGCTAATTTAGTTACAGTAGCCTGAGCTGATGAAAACAGTGGTACTCTGTTAAGCAGATTAGTCCTCTTCTTGTCACAAGTTGGCATGGAGTGGCATACATGTTCACATTTTATATTTTCAAAATATTTTGCAGAAGAATTTGTATTTTATATTAATATTCACAAAGATTTCAATATTGTCCTGAAGAAATAATGAAGTGTGGGCTATGACTTTCACTGATATTTCCTGGAGATTGAACTAGGGTGATATTTAAGAGAAGTTACGAACTCACAAAAGAGGCTGGGGGCTCATTGCCTTCTACTGGCAGATCATACACATGGAGCTTCATCTGACTCATCTGAAAAGAAGAATGAATCTTTCAAAATGAACCATTAATTTCATAAGCACAGTTTTTAAGGGAGCAGACTTTTCAAGGCATGGAAGATTGGAACTAAGCTGACACCAAGAGACCAGATAGAAAACCACAGTGGTCCAGCTGGCGTATTCCACAGAAGTATTTCCCAGAGCTGTAATGAAAAGTTGTCATCAATAAATGATTACCAATGTTATCATTAACCAACTTCAGCTAAAATCTTTAAATTTACAGGACATGAGTAGGACATTTGGGTTATAAATATTACATGTATTATACAGACATATATATTTTTGGATCTATTGGTCAATTTGCAATGAAATAACCTAGAGTCAGAGCAAGAGGGAGTGTGTGTGTGTGAGAAAGAGGCAGAGATAGAGACAGGACAGACAGACATCTGGTATATCCCTTTTTGTTCTCCTTATTCTGTTTGCATTTCATGAACCCCAGCAAAGTAGCTCTGCATTTTAGGGACTCTCTTTTGCATTTAATAAAAGGCAAAGGAGACACTTCTGAATGTGGAATTGCAAAATACTGCTGGGTAGAAAGGATAGGTAGTCAGGATAAGAGTGTGAGAGAAACGCAAAGTGGGGCCATAGTAATCACAGCCCAAACTATATAGTTCACCTCTTGCGGTTGAACAGCCTTTACCGTCTGGAGTTTCCTCTTCTGCTTGTGTGGCCTGGTGCCAGTGGTAGATAGTGGCCTGTAAGAGAGAAACACATGGTATCAATTGACTTAGCAGCTCCTTCAGCATGACAGGGAAACTCGGTAGAAGATTCCCAGCTTCTTTTTCCCATTGCGTCTTTCTTGCCTGTTGCCTGGGTTTTTATTTGCTCCCTGGGTCATTTTTCAGTTTTTACTTCCCTATCAGCCTCCTTCATTGCCCTGTCATTCATAATCACTACTCACTTTCTTTTTGTTCTCTACAGATCCTGATTTCTAAAAATGATAGTGTTGAATCCAAATTTATCTAAATTGTTTTGTTAATGTCATATTCAATATTAAACTCATCATGGGTAAATAAATCATTCTTTCTTTAAAAATACTAAAAAACAAACAAACAAACAAAAAAACCCACTGTGGTACCAGAATCACACTTGTGAGACCAACCCAGGTTCCACCACTTACTCTGCAAGACTGAAAGTATGTTTGCTAATCTCTCTGAGCTTGTTTCTACATCCATCAAAATGTGAAGTTCCTAACCTTGCACAATTGTGTTAGGGTTAACGTAAAACACTCTTCATCTGTAAAATGAAACTAATAACCACTTTATGAAGTTCTTGTGACATTTAAATGAGATAATAGATATAAAAGGGCTTAGCACAGGGCCAGGTGTGGAGACTCACACCTGTAATCCTGGCACTTAGGGAAGCCAAAGTGGGTGGATCATTTGAGGTCAGGAGTTCAAGACCAGCTTGGCCAACATGGTGAGACCCTGTCTCTACTAAAAACACAAACATTAGCCCGGTGTGGTGGTACATGCCTGTAATCCCAGCTACTCAAGGGGCTGAGATAGGAGAAGTGCTTGAACCTGGGAGGCAGAGGTTGCAGTGAGCTGAGATCACGGTATTGCACTCCAGCCCAGGCCACAGAGGGAGACTCCATCTCAAAAAACAAACAAACAAAAAAAAAGGGCGGGGAGGGGGCCAGTGCTTAGCACAGTGCTTATCATGTAGTGATCAATTAATGCTAGATATTTTTATAATAAATTCAAAAATCCATCATAATGAGAGTTAATATCTCTTATTAATTATAAATATGGTGACTAACAGAAGGAAAAACATTTCTAGATGTGAAGGATTTCTCAGTTAAAGAGAAACCTAGCTTCTGGTCCAAAAAGACTGTATCTGCATGTATTTCTGAATATTAGAAGTAAACCAATTCAATTTGAAAGGGTAGGTTATACATTGAATTTAAAGTAAAATAAGGGTCAAAGAGTCCCTACAGCAAGATAAGATAAAGGATCACCTCTGATCTTTCTTCTGCTTTTCTCTGGAGCTCTGTTGGCGGATTACTATAGCAACCACCAGAGAAATGACCGCCATTGGGAACAGCACCGCAACCACAATGGAGAAGTCTGCAGCAGAGAACAGGGGCCCGCTGAGAACTACAGAAACACGCATCTGCACATCACACTAGTCCTTGTTTCTTTACTTAATACACATTCCAGCTACCCTTTTCTCTAATGAGCATAAATTGCCATAGCCAGTAAAATGAAAATGTATTTTGATCAGACAATTACATTAATATTTAGATAGAAGAAATATACATGAAATCTATAGGAAACATTTAACATGAAATAAGTTTACAAAATCATAATATTGAGAATACTTAGAAGGGATAATGTTTGTAACAATTGGAAAATGAGCTGGGAGATTAGAGGAGAATATACAGTAAGGAAGATGGCAAAAAAGAAATGAAACATTTTTGAAAAGCAGTCTTAGAATAAAACAGAGAAAAAGAAATGAAAACTTTGAAAATATATTCCTGTCAGTAGTAAATAAGCTGAGGTGTGACTAAGAGAACTGATAGACAAATAATTGAGTGTTTCACTGATGTTGATCTACACTGGAATTACAGACAGAAAGGAAGTTATGTGACCTTGAGAAGGAGGAAATGCTTTAAACAAATATTCCTGGGCCCCCGTGGTGTTTTTTCTTTTAATGACAAATTTAAATAATGAATATAACTTCAATCTTTTGCTCTCAACTGTTCATTTCTCTTACAATAATTGGAAGCCACAAGAGACCAGGAAGTAAAAGATTGAAGAGTAACGCCAACAGTTACCATTCTCTTTTTACAGAAATCAGCAAACCAATAGCAAGGTGAATATTTGTATAAATGCAAGAAAAGCTCACAAGTTTGAGCACACACACATGCAGATAGAGGTAGACGCATCAGAAGCAGAATTCTAGGTAAGACAATGACTTTAGTTCAAATATTCACTACTCTCCACCCTCCAAAAGATTCCAATCCAAAAAGTCAAAATAAAACATGAAGCATTCTGTTATCATGTAGATATATTCAGAATGAAAAATACACACTTGCACAAATGTCAGAACTGTATTTTCAGAAGAATGACATATTAGCAGAGAAATAAATGAGAATTTGGCAGTACTTTACAAACACACCGAACTTGAAAAGAGCTAACTAAAGTTGGGGCATAAGACAGATGAAAGTATAATAACGGAAGGTTTGCAGGTGAAGATAGAAATCACTGAAGAGTAAGTGCAGCCTCTTCTTGTTTCTGGTAATGGTGGATTAGGAAATTGAGACCAACCTGCCCATTAAAAATATCTTTAAATTTTTTGCAAACAAAAGCTTCCTAAAAGTATAGAAGTACTGAAAAGTTAGATAAAATTACTTTGTAGAGATTAGTGAGTGGTCAAGAACCCAGAGAGACGGAAAAGAAAATAATCCTAGGTATAAGTTCAGAAACGCAGAAAGAAATGAAAGGCAAATGAACCAATAGCAAACCCTACTGTAAACTGTGGACTTGGGGTGATAATGATGTGTCAATGTAGGTTTATGAAATATTTGTTACCATCAACAAATACTCCATGGGAGTGGGGGATGTTGATGGTGAGGAAAGCTGTTCAGGAGCAGGAGGTGCCGGGTATATGCCAACTATCTGTACTTTCTCTTCAATTTTGCTGTAAACCTAAAACTGCTCTAGAAAAGAAAGTTTATTTTTTTTAAAGCAAATAAAGTGGGAAGTTTCAGGATAATCATTAAAATATAAAAGAAATGCATAACATCCAAGTTAATAAAATAATAGAATCAGTAAGTATAAGAAAGGAGAGAAAAGGGAACATAAACAGGAAAGACAAATAGAAACTATATAATTGTGGATTTATACCCAAGTGTATCAGTAATTACATTTAATTTAAAAGGACTATGTACCTCAGTTAAAGAAACAAACAAAAACCAAAGATGTGAGTACTACTAAAAAATATATGTGCATGCTTTCTTTAACAAAACAAAGACAGATTTAAAACAATTCAGAAAGGATAAAAATAAAAATATGAAAAAATGTTACTCCAGTGCAAATACAGACCAAAAGAAATACGTTACAGCTCTATAGTCTCCAGGAACTGTAGATTCTCAAAGGTAAGAAGTGTACTAGATAGACACAGAACCATTTCATAATGATACACTGTTCATTAATTTGGAAGATGCAACACTCTAAACTTGTATGTACATAATAATATGCTCTCAAAGTATAAAAGTGTTGATAGAGCCAGAAGTAGTAATCAAATTCACAATTATAGTGGGGATATTTTAACACTCCTAGCATGGTAATTGGTAGAACAAACAAACAATGTTAGGGTTAATTTATATATTAGACAATAAACTTTATACATAATATCTGGAGAATACTACAGAACACATGTATGAAAAAAAAACAGTCCAATTATCACCCATGAATATAAACTAAGAGCAAATAATACAGATTCTTCCAGAGAATATAAATGAACACTCTCTAATACACTTGATGTGACTAGCATAACATTGATACCAAAATTCAGCAATTTTTTCAATAGGAAAAAATCACAGTCCGATATCACCCAAGAGTATAAAATAAGAGTAAACATCCTTCAATATATAAAAAAGATACTATTTCTAAGTTAGGTTTATTCAAAGGTTGCAAAGTTAGATAAATGTTCACAAACCAATTGATTTATTTGACAGTACTAATAAAGGGGGAAACATTTTAATAAATAAGGAAGTATTTGATAGAATTCTTAGAAACTTGAAAGAGAACTAGTGGACTTCCTTAATCCAGTCACTAGAATGGATGATCTTGAAAGCAAAAGGTAGAGAAAAAGAAGAAAATGAGCACAGAAAAATTTCATACATACAAACTTGAAAGACTTGGTGATAATGATGTGTCCGGGTATGTTTATGGACGTAACAAATGTACCTCTCTGGTGACAGATGTTGATAGTGAGGGAAGCTGTGTTTCCTGTGTTTACAAACTTTATATACATGGAATTATATAACCAGAAGTTGTTGTTTAAGGATGTGTATTTAGGAAACAAAACTACAAAGAAAAGTAACAAAATGATTATGATCAAAGACGGATGAATGGCCAACCCTTAGAGAAAGAGGAGTTCAGACTGAAAAGAGGCAGGAAAGCAGATGTCTGGGTCTATTTCTTGGCCCTTATTATATTACATGAGTGTTCATTTTATAATCAGGTTTGCCTTTATATTTACATGTTTATTATATTTTACAAACAAAAAGATGGTGTTAACAATAATCTTGAAAGCCAATGGCTGTGTATAGTCATGTAGTAGGGCAGTGCTCTTAACCTTTGTTATGCTGCAAATCATTTTGGCAATCTGATAAAGTCTATAAACCCCTTTTCTGAGTGTTTCTAAATTCATTCATAAAAGGCATAAGATTTAAAGGAAGCTACTGATGGTGGGATACAGTTGTCAAAATATTATAAAACAATTTATGATGTAGTAAAGTATGTGTTTATTAACCTCTGAAATAATCAGTTCTAACAGTGGATCAGTAACTACCAAAATTTCAAACAAATGATACTCATGTGGTAATTGGAGATACATCCAACAACTGCAATGAGATATTGAAGTATTTGTAATTTATATTGGTGACAAAGTCATGAAATATTGCTAATAGTATTATGGTTTATAAGCCATACATTCCCATAACTGTAGAACATTCTAAACTTTAGAATTTAATGAAAATAAAAATATAATTTTTTCCCATTCAAGTTTAGATTTAGGACCCTAGCTATAGTAAAAATTGTTATCCTCTAGGGTCTGTCTTCTTGGTGCAAGGACACTTCTGAACTAGGAAATGTTCCTCAGTCTGTCTGAGGCTTTCCTTGACGGTTAGGTAAGAAATAGCACTGAAAGGGCATCGAACCCACTAACACAATGCCCTGAAAAAAAGCAAGGCTTGGGGGATAAAGTTGAATTTTGATACAGTGGTTTCAACAAACAGTAAGTTGAGACAAGCTTCCACTGTATGTATTTTGAACTTCTCCAGCTACCTCCTTATCCTGCTAAAATACAAATGTCGTGTAATATACTGTAAATTTGTATCACTAGTCCTCCAAGTTAAAAATTTTGAGAAATACTTTTTAACAGTGCTTATCAGAATTAATTCAACCTTATTCGATGATAACTAAAGAAGAAAAAGTGTCAGTCGAATCAAAAGATTAGTTGTAAAATAACACATAGAAGTAGAAGTATACATAAAATGTATACTTTCAGAAAAAGAATATAAAGAATCAAATTTAGGATACTCTTAATGTAATTAAAATATAGACTGCAAAAAAACTAGTTATGAAACAGAAAACCAACTGGGATAAAAAAATCTTTCAAAGAGACATAAAAACGCCACTGAATACTTTTAAATGTCACTATGAGTAACGAGAATTAACATTGCTAAAAGGTTTATATTATGATACAGAGAATAATCTTGAAAAACTTTCCCAGAATTAACAAGAAAAATGACCCAATATGGAATATAATATGGAGATCACACAGTAGAGATATTTTGTATAAATAATTTACATTTCTGATTCAGAAACCAGAAAACTGAAACAAAATAAATTTTAAAACCTAAAACAATAGAAATATTTCTTAAACTGAAGAAAAAAACCAAATCCTCACTTTGAAGAAAACTCACTAGGTAACATGATAATGGAAAGAGAACATCACCCAGGAATAAAATAATGATTTGTTTTGATTAAGTAGTAATTCTAAAAGCATTTAAGCTAAAACAAACCTAATGACTTTTTAAAAGGATGTTATTTAACATCAACAAAAATCAGGCTTTGTGTTTTTTTTGACATTAAATATAAGCATCTACTTTAATAGTCATGAATGCAAAATTGTGATTTAAAAAATCAAAATCAACCTGCTATGCATGCTATGATATTACTATATTAATTTATTAATTAATAAAATAAATATTTTATAAATATCATTTAATAATTTATAAATAATAAATAAAATTAATATTAATTAATTAATTAAATATTAATTAAAATATTTGGCAACAGAAATACATTCTCATAAATACAACTTAGAAAGTTTTATGTGGATGCATTGTTACAACAGGAAGAAATTACTCATAGAGGTGACTTAGCAAATCAATAGATATATCAAAATAAAGCAGTCAAGAAAGTCATAGGTTCAAAAGGATTTTTAGTGAGCATTGAAACCATTAAAGAGTTTTCTAATTAAACTAGTTGATTGTGTTCATGCCCCTTTCAAAATACATGACAAATACATGTGTATATAATAAAATCATAGGACAGGAGAAAAAATAATTTTAAAAATCTTAAAGATAGGAAGTTAAGGGATTTATGTGGATGGAAACAGAATAAATATAGCCTAAACATCAGAAATAAATGCTCTGTCTTGGCAAGTCTAACAATCTGAATTTGGGACAGATATCTCACTGAGGTCTACCTCATCTCCTGTGTATATAGAATAAATTTAGCTCATCACCTGAGATCAAAATCCTAAGAATTTCTCTGTTTCTGCCAACAGAAGATGCAGGAACATGAAAAGGAGGACAGAGACTTCCTCTGGGTACCTACACTATATATCAGACAGAGAAGGGGGAGGGTCAAGGAGAAGATGATAAGGAAAAGCAGCTCTCTCAGGAAATGAGCTCCCTCCTCAGGGTAAAATGTTCCTCATCATAACAACTGGAGGTGGGTCCCCACTCTGGCTCCTTCCCACCCTGAGGAGCTATAGGCAGACCTACCTACCTGCCCATAGAGCTCCCAGCCAGATTCCTCCATCAAGAGAAATATCAGTAGGTACAATAGCACACACAAATGCAGAGAAATCCCATGTGAACTAATCCAGCTCTACCAATTCCACATTCAACTAAGGATCACATATCCTGAAGAAAAGTAGTACAACAGAATACAAGTGACGTGGTGATAGAACAGAACAAACCAACTCAAAAGAAACAGATAATTCAAAGAATAGAACTGAATGTACAAAAATAATCAGTCATATTCTTAGAGAGTTTTATGAGGATATTACATTTTTCCATTAAGTTGAGGATTCTATGAAAATGGAAGAGTCCTAAAGTAAGAAAATTTGTGAAATTAAAATAACATTACAAATATAAATGTTGCAGAAATTTTTTTGCATGTGCAGTGAAAACAAAGACATGGAAAATACAATTAAAAGGTGTTAAGGAGATTTGGGGGATAAATATTGTGGATTCAGTGTCTACAGAACAGAAATCTCAAGAAAAGAGAAAAGAGGCAATGAACTCTCATGTAATACAAAATAAAGGCTTGGAAGAGGAGAGCAATTTTCTCAGGTTAGATGTGTAATGTTACCTACGGAAGACCACTGAGGAGTCATCGCAGTCAGGAGGGCTCCATCCTTCCTCACATTGACACTGGAGCTCATGGTCACACACCTAGGGTAGCAATGATCCTGTTACTGTCCCCGCTAGACTGACCACAAACTCAAATCCCTAATCATCCATAATAAAGTTCATGCTGAAAAAGGAATAACCCCAGTCTCCAGGCTTCCATCTATCTACATAAAGTATGAATGAATGAGAGGCATTTCATGAATGATTCTCAGAAGAAATTTCTCCTTGAACCATGCTATTGAAGGCTTGGATAAACTTAGTAATTCTCATCATTCAGTGCTGAAAACATTCCTTTAGCTTTCTTATGACTGACCTAGAATGTTATAAGATTCAGAGAGCTTAGGGAAATATATTTGCAGAACTTACAGCATGTCCTTTGCATTTAGATGAGCAATTGGTTGATTTGTAGGCTTTCTCAATATCCACACATTCTGCATTAATGCAAACCTGAAAGTGATGTAGAAAACATGAAGCTTCATCCTGTCTGAATGTAGATGAGAAAGTTGAGGTCTGTGTGAAGAGGCTAGCAGATACTGTTTAAGGTGGCTCTGCCAGGAGGCTGGTGCAGAGGAAGGGAAATAGAGATGGGCTCTGTTGCTTACATTATCCTCTTAAACCAACCCAAAAACGTTGATAAAATTGGTCTAAGCATTTATGTATTTTTAATAAATCCAAACAACTCTATATTCCAGAAGCAATGACTATGCAAGAAGTTCAGGGATAAGCAATAATGAGATGATCTTAATACCAGGGGACCCTGAAACACCTCAATTCTGCCCTAGTCCCAGTACCTTCCTCCCTTAAGACCCAAGCACCACAACACTCATGCCAGGTCATGTGATAATGTCTCAATGTCTTTAAAGTCTTTTAGTATCCGAAACCTGGAAAATCCAATTAAAGATTATATTTTATGTAAAATTCCTTGCCCTTGATGCTGGCATATATTTCAGGAAAAATTGGGGTAAGGAAGAAGTTTAAATATTGTGGGTACTTCTTATAGGGAAGGCCTAATATTTTAATGTCAATAAACTTTGCTAAATTTTTATTTTCAGCTCCAGGAGCTCAGAGACCACATCAATCTCATTCACTTTTTTATATTTACTTTTTAAAACTGTATGAGCAATACCCACACTGAACCACTAAGATAATTTTGGACTCACCATTGAATACATTTACCTTTGAATAGCAAAATCAGTTTAAGTAAGTAAGATAGTGTTTTTAGGACAGGCTTTACCACAGTGAAAAATCAGGGCAACTCTTTGGTCATGTGGATATCTTAGTGAGATAAATAGGGTAATTCTAATCTCTTAGGAGAGATAAACCTCCTCATTGTCAAAGTTCGTGAGTTGGTTGACCCTGGCTAAACAGTGCTTGTACTTGAGATAAGTTCATTATATTATTAATGATATACAGGTCTGTTAAATGAAGCCCAGTATCACATACACTGGCACTTTCAGTGAGTTTTCAGACTTCATCTATGAAAGTTAAATGGATGCTACCATGTGTTATCCACAGGTCAATATGATACTGTTCTTGAAATCATGACTGTGAGACTCAATTATTTCCAAATTTCACCATAGTGTTTGAGAATGTTAATATCAATGCTTATTCCTGCTATTTACTAGGTTCTGCACCATTTTCATTTCTGTGTTCCAAAATCAAACTCTGTGGGTTCTATTAAAGCATGGTGAACCCCAAAATTGGGAAACAAGGCACGTAGTAAATAACCGAGGGGCAAAACAACAAAACACATCAAAGTAAGAGACACTATTTTGAGTGAAAGCCACAATTTCAACTTACCTTGTTATGGCCACATTTAGTTCCATTGGCCACCATGCCTATTTCTCGACTTGTGTCTTCAGGATCAAATGTTTTACATGTCAGGAAAGTCACTATCCGTCCTTTCCAGAGCAAATTATCCGACCCACCTTGACAGAACAACTTCCCACACATCGTATCGCTGAGGAAAAAGCCAAAATTGATTGCAGGATTCAAACTGCAGTTTTATATAAATGCAAATCAGCTCTAGGACTATGGATACTTAACCGATGTATTTTTCCCTGTAGCCGAGACTTTTAGTTGTACTTTATACTCATTTTCCCTTATTTCTCAGTAACAGGATCCCTGAACTTAGCACAATACATTATTGCTCAAATAAACAGCATTACCCAGATCCCTGTACACCTAATTTTTGCCAGTTGCCTAAGTGCTGGCTCATGAGAAAAAAACAATCTTAAGCACAAATTCTAGAAGGTGGCCTTAAATGAGGAATCATCTTCTGTTTCTCAGCATTTTCTCATTTTTGCTGACTGGAGTATGATGGCTGGAAAAGCCATCATAGGCCTAGAGAAACACCTGGAAATGAAGGTCATGTGAATGATGGAGCTAGAGAGAAAACATGGATTCCTAACATCAAGGAGGCATCTGAGACATCAATTTCTATCTTGTTTCAGATAGGTTACTTATTTATTTGTACAACTGGCTGCAGAATAATTCCACCAAAAGAAAGCCCAGGTCTCCACTATAATTCTGTCAGAACAAAGCTGAGCCTCCCTCGACACTGCAAGGCATCAAGTGGAGTTACTAAAAGAACTATCCCTGAAGGTGCAGATTAAACTGCTCAACATTCAATCAAGCCATTCATTTACTGCCAACAGGACTAAAAGACAATAATACTGAAGTCAACTGCTTTATGCAAAATTCAGAAGAGGGCTGTGAAAAAGTATCCCGAAAGTGATGGCATCAGATTTTTTGACATCGCTTGGCTGTAGAAAACACGTTTGAGGAGTGGAGAAAGGCATATATTCTCTCTAAATGCAACAGTGTGTTTTTCTTGAATCATTTAGGTAAAGCCATAAAGGATGGCTTTAGGGCACAGGGAATTTCAGGCTAACTCTTCACTACAGCCAATGACTACTGTGAAGTGACTAGGAGGGCAGTTTGTGGGGTGAAGGAGCTGCCTGAGCCACTAGCTGCAGAAACTAATGCTCACGCAAAGAGTTATATGTGTGTGCAGAGGAAAGATGGCGAGGCCCACTCTCTTCCCATTCACCACCTACAATTGCTCTTCCTCTGGCCCTCACATACTGCCTTTTACATAATTTCCTCTTTTGAATCTGCCCTGATTTCCTATAAAAAAGAGACCACAAGACCACAGAAAATGATTGTTCTTTAGGAACAGATTCTCCCAAGAGATAACTCGATATACAAAGCATAGTTTGGTAATATCTGTCATTCAGCGAATTCGTGTCCAATAGACAAATTTTGGGAAATGTTGATCTTGTGCAATCTCTTGTTATAAATTACTCTGCATGTGTAAAATTTGGAGCAGGTACAAAGAGTTTACTATAACTGAATTTTAAAAGCCACCTTAAAAATGCAGAATTAAAAATAAGCCATAGAAAAATCTCAAGTTCATCCGGTGTGCTGTTCTATAGTGTTTTCCCAGATAATCAGTACTAAAACTAACAAACTCTTCACATGAATTGTCAATAAGAAAGTATTTTCTTATTGTATTTTTTCTTTATGTATTTCTACTGAAAATTTAAAACTGTTCAAGCACTGCATCTGTTATTCCTCTGGGGAGATAAATATTTCTACTCTGAATCTTACAAGGAAAAACATGAGATTGAGAAAGCATCTGATTTATACGGGGAAATCCCCGGACAAATTTCTAACCAGACCCATTCATTGTTGCCTGTTCCATCATCAACCGTTCATTCTACCCAACAATGACTGTGTGTGGTGTGATCTGAAGCACCCACCATGAGATACTTGAAGAAAGAAGCCATTTCTTATTTGTCTTTTCAGACTCAGTACCTAGCCCACATCATGGCACATAGTAGTTACTCAATAAATGTCAAACAATTGATGGCCAAATGCGTTTTCCCTTTAACTGGAATAAATTAGAATGTGCAGCTGGAAGTGCACCATTGCTCTAGTCTGTGAAGCAGGAAGGTTCAGACAAGGCCACTTACTTTGCTTTGCAGGGAATGAGTGTGTCGTCCACTCTGCGACAGTACCCGTACTTTGACCCACCTTCATTCCTGTTGTAACATGACTGATCTGCAACCTCAGTTCCTGGGACCAGGATCAGTCAGTAGGGAAAAGAAAATCGATTTTTGAGGTTCAAGAGATATTTGAAAAGAAAAAAGATTTTTAAAATTCAGTGCTGGCAAGGGATTTATAAAATATAAAACAAGCAAGAAAAAAATACTATTTTAGCATAATTCCATTGACCACTCCTAGAAACATGGGTGTAGTAATTTGGTATCAAATGAGCTGGCTGGAATTACGAATCTTTTAAGTAATCTGTTACTCCACAACAAACTCCTACTAGGTGCCAGGTACAAAAATAGGCATCACATATTTCATGTCTCAAGTAATCTTCCTCAGATCTCTATCAGACAAAACACATTAGTTAAGAGCTCAGGCTTTAAGCAAGACTGAGTAATTGCATGAACATGGGCAAATGTCTTAACTCCTGAGTTTTCTCATCTGTAAAATGGTATAGAATTTATATGTGAATATATACATTTAATATATTTACACATATATAAAATGTATATATACACATTACATATAACAGTACCTACCTCAGAGGTGTTTTGAAGATTAAATCACTTAATACAGGTGAGTCACTGAGAACAGGGCCTGATCAGCAGTACATGGTTGACAAATACTAGCCATGCTTATTGCTATTCTCAATTTATTAATAAGGAAACAGAATCATGTCAAGTCACAGAGACCTATGTTCCTTCTTGGTGCTGAGGTGTCCCCTCTTCAATAACAATAAGTAATTCTGTCTTAAACGTTTGGAAATTCTGAGTGTAGCCTTTGACAAACAGCAAACTAAGTTAAAATAAGCAGACACCTATGAAGATACTGAATTGTTTTTAAGAAATACTTTTAAATCTACTATGATGACTTGTAAACTCAAAACATTTTAAATGAATTTCATGTTTCAGTATGCAAGATAAAATGAGTTTTGTTACCTTTTTTATTATTTGTATCTTAGTAAGATGTATTCATTTTAATATCTACAGTGTAGATATTTATACAATATCTACACAGAAGAATCATTAGTTATGAATAATCAGGGAAAAGCATTAAATTCCTAATCTGAGATTTCAAAGTTATCGCTGCTAATACTGTAGAATGTATCATTCGTATATCTGGCATCATGCTGTTTTATAACTTCTTGCCAATTAACAATATAGCTGTCCTTTCCCCAGGCATTAAATTTTCTAAAGCATCACAGCTGCAAGAATTGTATTGAAATTATACACTTGATTTAATCCGTATATTTTGGATTTTGAGATGTTTTTCCATTACTATCATTTAAAATGCTGGCTGAAAAATAGTCGTAAATATTTGAGTGCAATTGCTAGGAGAAAGAGTAAAAAACAATTATTTTTAGATGTTGTGCATGCATTTTTCTCTCGGTAAAAATGATGCTAATTCGTACATTTACCAGCAGTGTGGGAGGGGAGTTGTTTGGTTATGTTCTCACCGACACTGAACATTAACATCTGTAGCAAACTTTCGCCAATTAGCAAATGTAGAAGATTAACTTGTTTTCATTTAGGTTTTGTATATTGCTAATGAGTTAAAATGGTTTTAATTTTATGGGACATTTGTATTTCTTCTTCATGATGAATTGTCTGCTCATGCCTTAGCCACATTTTCAATACTTGGAACTACAGTTGATTTGTGGGAATGATTTGATGCCAAAAAGAATGACTTTTAAATTACTTACAAAGTTGCAAGACTTTTCAAACTTCCCAGATTAATTTAAAATAAATGGGTAGTCCTCTGTGAATTACAAAATTTGGAATTTTATTTAGGCAAATTGTCTTCTCTGGCCTTTTGTAATGGCTGTATTTAAAAGTATGACTTAAGAGGTCTACTCCATTTCATGATCAGATAAATACATTCAATGTTAATTCAATAGACAATTTTGAGCTTTTTACTAAAGCCAGGTACTGTGCTGGGAGGCCCTGGGAATACAACTGTGAACAATGTAGACAATGTCCCTGTTCCAGGAAGTTTACAGATTTGCTGAGGAGACTAATCGTAAAGTCCGAAAAAGGAGGGTAACAGTTAATATTGTTTGCAGTTAATATTTACTACAAGATAATAAAGGCGAAGCTCAGAACTTCACCTCTGTGCTAAAGATTTTTTCTCCTGGTTTTTGCCATATACTGAAGTTAGCCAAGGAAACATGAGCCTCTTAACCAACAGTCAATTTTGTTTCCACCTTTTTTAACCTTGCACATCCATGAACTGGAGACAGGATTGCTGAGGCCTGGTTCCAGGACACCAGCGAGCTTGCTGACGTACTAACGGCATTGAGCTTTGCTCCTCAAATTGTGTCTCAACCCACTGTAGCCAAAGACAGAAATTTACAGGGAGGTTTTTCTAGGGTCTTGTCTATTTATTTCCCAGGTTTCTTGTTTTCACAGTGCATTGTAAGTTAGGAATTTTTGTTGATTTTCTGAATCTTGTTTTAGCTGTATTTTCAAGAATTACGAAAAGTTTCTGGTATGCAATGACCCCTTTCAAATAATTTTAGGAATATGTAGATTTTCTCTATTTTGATACATACTGTTTCAGTCATTTAAGTAGGAATCTGAAACTGTATTAGGAAGGGGGTATGGCAATTAAATACATGTACACAATACACATCATATCCAGAAAGTTCAAATAACTGGTTTTTTTTTTTTTTTTTTTTTTTTGAGGCGGAGTCTCGCTCTGTCGCCGGGACTGGAGTGCCGTGGCCGGATCTCAGCTCACTGCAAGCTCCGCCTCCCGGGTTTAGGCCATTCTCCTGCCTCAGCCTCCCGAGTAGCTGGGACTACAGGCGCCCGCCACCTCGCCCGGCTAGTTTTTTTTGTATTTTTAGTAGAGACGGGGTTTCACCGTGTTAGCCAGGATGGTCTCGATCTCCTGACCTCATGATCCGCCCGTCTCGGCCTCCCAAAGTGCTGGGATTACAGGCTTGAGCCACCGCGCCCGGCCAAATAACTGGTTTTTAAAAACTTTCTGTTTTCAACTTAAATTTTATATCCTCTGACCAACATCTCCCCACCTCGTCCCTGTCACCCCCTGGAAACCAGCCTTCTACTTTCTACTTCTATGCGTTCAACTTTTTTAGATTTCACATATAAGCTAGATCACTTATGTGATCTAAAATTGCCTTTCTAATAAAGTTATTTAATACTATATAAATTGCTGTTTAAATTTTCAGATATCTCTCTAATCTTTTATTTTTCCAAGTTTTCTTCTTGGTGAAATTAGAGAATATGGTCTCTAAACTTTTGGTGTTATGGACAAAGTGACCATTTAAGAACTTTCACTTTTCTGTATTGCCTTTCTGCATTTCCAGAGTTCTTCTTTTCCTTTTTCCACCTTTCCTTATTTCTGTCCCATCCCCCAGTGCTTCTGCCACACCTGCGCGCGCACGCGTGCACACACACACACAGATTTCCAAGGGTTCATGATCTTAGGGTTGCCAGATTTAAAAAAAAAAAGACACCCAGTTTAATTTGAATTTCAGATACACAAATAATTTATTTTAGTAGGAGCACACCTGAAATATTCCATGGGATAAACTGATGCTAAGACAAAAAGCTTGGTTGTTAATTTGAAGTTAAAATTTAACTGGTCCATCCTTATTTTTATTTACTAAATCTAGCAACCCTAAAACCAACCTCAAATCTTAAAACCTTTCCATGATTTTGAGTTCGAAGTTTCTAAGAATGGTCCTTTGGCCATGGTTAAACACTGTCATTTGAAATTTGTTTTCCTTCGCACATGCAAAAAAAAAGATTTTTCTTCCTACCTGGTCCCCACAGCTCAGTGCACTGCTCCTGCAGTGTGGGGCACGCCCCCATCAAGCAGTAGCCCTTCCCGTGATGGCAAGGGAAGCCATTGACACGGAATCTATCATCAGGACAATTACCAGATTTACCGTCACACATTTCAGGCAGGTCACACTCATCTTTTGCTGGTCTGCACACCATCCCAGCCTTTTTAAACTGTAGAAAAACAAAAATAGAAGGCTTTTTGTTTTCCCTACCTGCTTTACCCTGATACCTCAAATTAACACAAAGATTTTTCCATTTGGACTTTTTGGGCATAGTAGTTTGTGGTGTCATTTCGCTGAAGCTTACATTGTCATTATAAATTAAAGCCATCATCTGCTATATCACTTCTATTAATATTGATTAATGCCCTAAGATTTTAAGTAATCAATATTTCTGAATTTGTACCAAAAACACCAAAGAAACATAATGTAGAAAAATACAGGGAAAAAAAAAAACAGGCAACAACTTAGATATAAGGAAGGGAGTCATTTCTCCCTTGGTTGAATGCATCTCTATCAGGAACTCCAAGGAGATTTAAATCTGCAACTTCAGAGATGTACTGGTGAAGTGTGTCTTTGGTATTCAAGGAGATAAGTTTACAAACACCAGATCGGCAGACTCGGACTTTCCCAGGCCTCGAGTTTCCTAATCCTTAATTCCTTTTATTGTAAATTCAGCTGGTTCCTTTCAACTCACTTCTTTCATAGAATGACTTATCATGAGGGAGAAATAACCAAATATTCCCTTGATATATTAACTCAATTGTAATCAGATGCTGCAAATCTTAATCTTATTTGCTCAGAGAAATGTTAGTGAAACATTCTGCCATTCCTGCAAAACTGAGAAAGCATGTATGTATGTTTGTTTGTTTGTTTTCTCCTTTCTAACAGGAGCAGGTTTTTTACTGCATCAAATAACTTTGAATATCTTAATGCCAGTGATGGGATCAAATCCAAATTTCAATGCAAGCATGTGAGATCCTCCAAATTCAACCCATGGCTCCAGCCAGACCATTCCTTACCAGATACTAGACAAACCATTCTTGTATCTCCTCTTATGTCTTTGCTGTTTCTGTGTCCTCATTTGGAAATTCTTTGTTGTTTTTGTTTTATGTCTAAATCTCTTTTGTCCAAAATACTTTAAGTCCAGTTGAAAGCCCCTTTCCCACCAAGTCTCCTCTGACATCTTCAATACAAATTGTTGCTCCTATTTTCATGTGCTTGGAAAGAGCCTTGAATTCAGATTTAGAGGACAGGAATTTGAATCTTGGCTCTGTGCGTGTCTGAGTGCTGAACTTTAGAAAATGGATTTAATCTCTCTGAAAATCCCTGTCCCCATCCAACATCTACTTTACAAGGCCATTGTGAAAATCAAGTGAGACTGTACAAAAAAGTTTAATATATCATTATGCTATCTACATGGCTATTGAATCACACGTTATATTTTCATATGTTTCATATATGTATATCATTGCTCTAAATAGTAAGAAACTGGATACTTTATTATGTATCATAATCTAACAAACAGCATTTACTAAACACTCTTTGAGTACTGCTGAAGTTCTCAAATTTACTTCCTTTTGGACTTCTTTCCTCTCTCCGACATTAAAAACAAAATTACACCAAGCATTCCTTATAACCTGGTATGCCATCTACACGTCCATGCTGCAGTTACAGATCATTTAAAATGTATAAAAGTCTGTGCTAGGTGAAAGTGTATCAGTCTTCTGGCCTTAGGAGTCAATCTAACTATGGAAACAAACACACCCTCACAATGTAAAAGGATATGCAACAATAGAAAGTTAAATACTAAACTTGAAGGACAATTCAGACAAGCACCACAGAGAACATGACATGTCTTATTTAGAAGAATTTCACCCTGAAGTGGCTTCAAAGATTGAAGATAGGGACACCTCCACACTACTCAGAATAAAACTTCTTCCATCACACACATTGTTAACGGGAGATACAATCAGTTTTGTGAGAGATTTGACCTGAGAAAGTCATGAAGCATGAGAAACAGCAGCAGGTAGGAGTAACTAGCTGTGGCTTTGGTGATGGTCACACTTGGGGTTATCCCGCTCAACAGTGGCCATATTTGTTTTTTACATATTTTTGTTGTCTATATTTAGGGTGTACATGATGTTTTAACATATATATACATAGTGAAATGCTTACTACATATGTACACCTACTATGTGCCCACAAAATTTAAAAAGAATTTTAGAAAGAAATAATTACTACAGTTGAACAAATTGATGTATTGGTCTCCTACATAGGTGTGGGTGTGTGTGTGTGTGTGGTGAGAACACTTAAAATCTACTCTGTTAGCAAATTATTAATATACAATACGGTCACGTTGTACCTGTACCTAGTCATGTTGTACATTACGTCTTTAACCTTACTCATGTTAAACCATAACTTTGTCCCTTTTGACCATCATCTCCCCATTTCCCGAGCCTCCTTGCCGTTGGTAAACACCGTTCTACTATGCATGTATTCAATATTTTTGGATTCCACATATAAGTGAGATCAGTATGCAGTGTTTGTCTTTTTATGCTGGCTTATTTCACTTAGCATAATGTTCTCAGGTTTATCCAGGCTGTAACAAATAGTGGCCGTATTATTTTGGTAATTTTCTACTCTGCATTTTATTCTCAAAAACAAAATGAAATAATATGTACTGTGAAGGATCATTGGAAGATTCAATAAGCCATGTATGTAGAACACTGAGTAAGTGCTTCGTAAATAGTCAATATATCATTTTATATAAAGAAAAATATTGCATTGCTTGTTTTGGTTAACATAATCACTGAGATGTTAATGTACAAAAATGTAATAATTATTACAATAGAATAAAATGATCTTACTTGACATTTTTCACAACATTCTCCTGATGCACATTGAAAACCTGCTTTGATTTTACATGTCTTAGCATCACAGCAAATATTAGTACATTCCTAAGAAATATGAGAAACAAATGTAAATGCAACATTACTTTTTGGTCCCAGTTCAGCACAATTTGTAACATAATACAGTCATCAGGCATATGTTACTTTCGTGGAGTCTAAATATGACTTTTTCAAAAATAAAGATAAAAAAATTAGAAACCCTGAAATTTTGGAGCAACTGATGGCTTGTGGTTTATCTGAATTCCACTTATGTCATTTTTCTATTAACTAGTTTCCTCAGTCTCCAATAATACTAAGGAAAGATCTATTCTTTTTGGTAAAATATGAAGAAAAAACACAGTTCTTAAAATAAGATTTGTCTAATTATAGAATATAATTCCTTCAACTCATCAGTTATGTACATATCTAACAGTAGATCCAATTGCTAGGATATCTACTGAAAAGCTAAAGATACAGCTCTTTATCAAACTTTAATATTTAATTCAACTGTGCTTGATGCAAATACTTTGTCTTAGTCTCTCTGCTTTGTGTCAGAATCCTACCTGCAAAAGGTACTGGAGAAACTCCTACCTCAAAACTGTTCCCTGCAGCTGTCTAGATTCCCATAGAAGACTGAGAGTTTTAGAGTTACAACATTTTAGGGTTAAAACTCTGGCCCTTAGTTCAAATATAGTCATCAACCAGGACAGACTACTTTTTCTCATAGATTGAATAAATACGTAATTAAATATTATATTTCAAAGTTACTGAAAGCCAATACTCTGAAGGCTTGATGCATTACTTATATTAAGCACTAATAACTTGGAAGCAGAGGTCCCATTCAAAATCCCAGCTGCCCTGTGAAGAGGGTCAGCACAGAACTTCTGATGGTAATAACTCCTGAGTCCCAAAGCAGTCAAGGATGCACCAGATCCCTGTGCTGGGTGGTCTTGCATTTCAGAGCTGGAAACAGATACATTTGATATCAGTTATTGGCTCCTCCATTTGCCAGCCCAGTGACCTTGAACCAGCAAGCTCTTTGTACCCTGAACACTCATAGTGCTCTGTCTAAAGTAATACCGGGTAAGTCATAGTCACGTAGGGAACTTCAAGTATATCATTTAGAAAGGGAGGAAGGAGGACACAAAGCCCAAGTTAGTAAATAGTCCTTAAAAAAGGAATGAGGATAGAACCCTGGGAGAGAAAATAGCAAGGTCTGTTCAGCAGTTCAGGGTTCGTTGTCAGAAAGATTTTCCTGGAAAATACCTACAAATGGACATACCCAAAACTACCCAAAAAACCTACAATGTTATAGTGGGCTACACATTATTTTAGAATTTATCTTCTTAGCAACTGGAAAACAACTATATCCTTTTAGAAAGTGATGGGCCGTACCTCAGATGTCCCACAGTCACAGTCCTCTCCCATTTCCACCATCTGGTTCCCACAAATTGGAGTGGATATGATATCTGTAGGCATTGGAGCATTAAAGAGGCAATTTGATAATTTATCTTCAAAAAACTTGTCATAGCTGACACGGCTGCAGGAACTGAAGTCTGTGGGTATATAGAAGCTGTGAAGATAAGGAAAGAAAAACTGGAATATAATCATGCTTAAAATGTGGGAAGCAGTATCTGACATTAGGCACAGTTACACCCACAGCCTGCCCCAAAAGATAAAATCCAATCCAGTGACCAACTGCCAGCTCGTGAGCTCATTTGCATGCCTGAATTAACCTACCTGGGTGGACACAAACACCTCCAATTTCATGAGAAAATATAGTCATATTTCAAAGTGTAGCATCCAGGCCACTTTTAATAAAACAAATACGTCTCTGACTTCTCCAGATAATCTTAGATCATTTGGGTGTTGTAAAGACCTAAAGGTACCAAAATATGTATTTACATGTCTCAGAATTCACTTTCCTTTAGAGGAATTCCTACTGATAGGATCTCTTCATTATACAGATAAAGATGAGGTTTAAAACTGCTGTAATAGAGGGGAGAGGTAACATAAGCTCTGTAACTGGCATGCAGCCATATGCTGTTTCGTGCAGGGGCTTTGGAGAATGACCCTAGCTTGAGTGGGCTGAGGGAGGAAATGAAAATAGAAAAGAGGAAATAGAGTTTATAGAGTGAGTTGTATGTATAGAAAAGAGGACATGAATATATAAAAAAGATTGTGAGATTTTAAAAGATAAGATTGCCTAAAAATTTTGCCTAATTCAGGGTAGGAATGTGTGATGTCTTTTCATAGACTGTCCTCATTGTCCTATGAGCAGTTTCTTCTTTAATTAGAGTTTTATTCTAGAACTCTTTTCTGACCACCATCTATTCTGAATTCATGGAAAATCTGATAAGTGCTAATGATTTTTCTGAAGCCAGGTCTTGTATAGATGAGGATAAAATGATGAATTGCCCCAACAGCAAAGAGACAATATGTTTAAATTATGTCTGAGTTAGTAAAAAATATTACATATAGATGAGGTGGCTGGGCACAAATGCACATTTATTTAATGACTCAAAAACTTGAACACGTTGTTGAAGATGACCTAAGGTAGTACAGCCCATGGTGGATCAAAACCAGGGCTACATAGCATGTCCCCAGAGCCCAGATGAGCCTCACCTCAGTGCTTTGTCCATCCCACATATTGTAGAAGGACACTTGCAAGAATAGTTGTCATGAAACATTCCAAAGTTGTGGCCCATTTCATGTGCCATTGTCCCTGCAACTCTAAGAAGATTGTCACTATGGTCCTAAGGGTATGAAAGAAGAAAAAGATTCTCTGACTTTCGACTGAAATTATACTTCACTTGCCATCTCTCTCTCTCTTTCACACACACACACACACACAGTACTAAATGGAACTGAATGCCCATCACAGCATATATGGTCTGCCCTTTGCTCCTTGAGTAGGTTTCTATAACGAAGGAAGTTGTTCCAGTTTTCCTTCCAAGAAAGATGGCAAATTCTCATCAACAATTAGAAATAAGAACGTTTTTAAAGTGATATATCTCCCTTACCTTTGGCTTGCCTTTTAGAAGTCTTTGATGCATTTGGCCATTAGGGATCTAAAATTGTTTGTCAGCCTAGCACTTTAGCTCTATTTGTATCTTTCTCAATTCCGTAATTGCCAAGAGTAAACATCAGTCATTTAAAAACTTGCCCATTGCATGAAATCAGCCTATAGCCAACTTGATCACCAGATTGTTTCTGGTTTGAGGTGCTTGGACTCAACTCTAAGCTTGCAGATAAATTAGAGCTTGCAGCTATAAATTGTCCAGGAGCAATAAAACAATGCAGGAGAATCATTGCAGGGTAAAATGTCCTATTGAGGAGACATGAATCTGCCAGTAACACCACCTACAGAAGTCTGATGCTCTTATCTACTTCATCTCAAAGAACTAAATGTAAAGTTTGATGAGGAACAGTACAAGAGTGGCAAACAAGGAACAGCTGTGTAAATTGGGAAGTTGATACCTACACACTGTATATTCTTTCATTCTTTTGAGATGAACATGGTAAACCCTCCATTATAGAAATATAGAGCTCTCCAAATGGGGGAAAAATGCAAGCCAAAAAGCCCAAGAAAAATTAAAATGTGTTTAGAGGTCTATCTGAAGTTCCTTTCAAATTATGGTTTCTTTCTTCAAATAATGGTTTTCCTAACTTAAATGATTTTTGTCCTCGAATGATCCCCATTCTGTCTTGCCCTACTCTAAATCCTACCTACCCTTTGTGGTCTACTTTTTTTTTTTTTTCTGAGACTGTGTCTCACTCTTGTTGCCTAGACTGGAGTGCAATGGTGCAATCTCTGATCACTGCAACCTCCGCCTCCTGTGTTCAAGTGATTTTCCTGCCTCAGCCTTCTGAGTGGCTGAAATTACAGGCACCAGCCACCATGTCCAGCTAATTTTTTTGTATTTTCAGTAGAGACAGGGTTTAACTATGTTGGCCAGGCTGGTCTTGAACTCCTGACCTCAGGTAATCCACCTGCCTCGGCCTCCGAAAGTGCTGGGATTACAGGCTGAGGTCCATCTTAATGCAACCTTTCCTGACTATGTCAATATTGATCAACAATCATCTCTTATGAATTCCTAGCATGGTTTTCATTTCCATAAAGTAGTACTAAGCTACCTACTATATATTAGAACTATTGCTTTAGGTAAGCCAGTTTCTCTTCCAATTTTATGGCAAGCTATTTCAAATTTGAAAATATGTATTTTACTTCCTCAGTACATCCATGAAGGCTATCACAAACCCAGACTCAAAAGATAATAACTAAAAAGTATGTTAATTCCATTTCTATCTAGGATGTAGAAAGCTGGAAAGAACATTATTCTTACACTAACAAGGATAAGGCAGATAGATAAATATAACTTTCCTTGAATCCACCGGTAAGTTGGGGTTACAGGACATCCAAAAAGTCTGTGAAAATATATTCAAAATGAAAGTAAGATAAAGCCTTTCTTAGACAAACAAAACTGAAAGAATTTACTGTATAAGGAATGTTTTAAAAAAATTCCCTTGAAAGGAAAAAATATATACTAGATAGAAATTTGGACTTTTATAGAGAAGTAAAGAGTGCTGGAAATGCAATAAAGTGATGGTAAATATAAAACTTTTTTTAAACTTCTATTATAAGTTCACAGGTACAAGTGCAGGATCGTTACTTAGGTAAACTGTGTCAAGGGGGTTTGTTGTACAAATGAAAAATATTTTAATTTTAAATTGCAATCAAAGATGGATATCTAAAACAAAATTAATAATGTATTGCGTATTTATGTGATATAAAGTTAAACATGATAACAATAGCACAATAGATGGGAAGAAAGAGAGGCATACTCTTAAAAAATCTGTACGCTTTTCCCAGCACCATTTATTAAATAGAGAATCCTTTCCCCATTGCTTGTTTTTGTCTGTTTTGTCAAAGATCACATGGTTGTAGATGTGTGGTATTATTCTGAGGCTTCTGTTCTGTTCCATTGGTCTATATATCTGTTTTGGTACCAGTACCATGCTGTTTTGGTTACTGTGGCCTTGTAGTATAGTTTGAAGTCAGATAGGGTTATGCCTCCAGCTTTGTTCTTTATCCTTAGGATTGTCTTGGCTATGCAGGTTCTTTTTTGGTTTCATATGAAATTTAAGGTAGTTTTTTCCGATTCTGTGAAGAAAGTCAATGGTATGATGGGTATAGCACTGAATCTATAAATTACTTTGGGCAGTATGGCCATTTTCATGATATTGATTCTTCCTATCCATGAGCATGGAATATTTTTCCATTCGTTAGTGTCCTTTCTTATTTCTTTGAACAGTGGTTTGTAGTTCTCCTTGAAGAGGTCCTTCATATCCCTTGTAAGTTGTATTCCTCGGTATTTTATTCTGTTTTTAGTAATTGTGAATAGGAGTTCACTCGTAATTTGTCTCTCTGTCTGTTACTGGTGTATAGGAATGCTTGTGATTTTTGCACATTGATTTTGCATCCTGAGACTGCTGGAGTTGCTTATCAGCTTAAGGATATTTTTGGTTGATACGATGGGGTTTTCTAATTATACAATCATGTCATCTGTGAACAGATACAATTTGACTTCCTGTCTTTCTATTTGAATACCCTTTATTTCTTTCTCTTGCCTGATTGCCCTGGCCAGAACTTCCAATACTATGTTGAATAGGTGTGGTGAGAAAGGGCATCCTTGTCTCTTGTGCTGGTTTTCAAAAGGAATACTTCTACCTTTTGCCCATTC
>NW_012119598.1:2760803-2762913 GCF_000951035.1 Colobus angolensis palliatus
AGAGTATCGATTCTGCTGTGTAAAATAAATGAGAAAACTTCTCAATTTTTCATTCCCTGCAGATTTTATCCATTTAATCTGATTTCAGATATTTATTTTGAAAATATATTTTACATTATACATACTTAAAAGGTTTATGATACCTGTAATCTCTTTTAAAATTATATCACAAAGTTATTTATACTTCATTCTACATTTTTGTGGTTTCAGTTCTCCCCACTTGCTCATTTGCAAAAACATTTACTTCATTTTGGAGTTATATATTTTGGTTTATCTTTTAAGTGAACAGAGTATATTTGGATTCTTAATTTTTTAACCTACTTATACCTAAGTATAGCTATCTTCTGTTAATTTGTTTGGTAAATGGTAAGACATTAATTGCACAACTGGAAGAACAAATATTTCCTTTCTGTTTTCATTTTTTTCTGATCTCTTCAAGGAATCTATTCTTGACATTGTATCATCATTTATTTTTACCTATACATTTATCATCTCGTCTATTATTTTTAAGCTTCTACACTATTACTGTACAGTGATGGAGTATTCAGCAATTTGTCTGGCTCCCTTATTACTTACCAGCTATGAGACCTTGGAAAATCACTAAACTCCTCCACAAAGAATGGGCTCTTGAGTCTAAAACTCACCTTTCCAAATTAAGAAATTGTGTAGGCTACTTCCCAAAGGTGACCCCCCAATGAACCAGCCTTGCAGTATTCTCAGCCTGAGTAGTGCCTTCCCCTTGAATCTGAACTGGCCCTACAACTTACCCTTGATTAAGATAATATACCAGTAATGACACCCTGTGACTTTTGTAGTTAGGTCATAAAAAACCTTGATGCATTATCTTGTGCCTCTTGAAATGCTTAGTCTGAGAAAAATTAGACACCTAGTAAGAAGTACACCTACTTTAAGATAGCCATATTGAAGGGAAGCTCAAGCTGGGCACATGAAAGGGGATATAGACAGAAACATGACCAACCAGACTCACTGTTCCAGCCAAATGAGCCCACGTGCCAATTATGTAAATAAAGAAGCCTTATTTCAAGCCCAGAAATTCAAGCTCGTTTGTTATGCAGTAACCGATGACCAGCACAGAAATATTAACTAATTCTGGTGGACATAGTTCACTGATTTCCCATGAAATTCATGGTTTTCTTAGATAACAGACTCTCCAGTAACTTCAAGTCAATCCTTACTGCTTCCTTCTCTCTGATTTCAACTAAATATTATCCAGCTACCCAGCTGCGTTTTCTTGACTGTTTTGAGGCACACCCTCCAGTCTCATATAATTTATAGCCATTAGATTTATTTCCCCTATTGTTCTTAACTGGACATTTCAGCAGGAAACACATGAGTGAAGATGTGGGGTTAGAATATAATACTTAATTTTTCTTCTAATAATATCTTAGAGGTTTCTTCTAACTTGAGCCTAAAGCCAATCAGTTCTTTAATTAAACACTGAATCAAAAACTATCTTTCCATTATATAAACTTGTCTTTTCTTCCTGTATACCCAATAAAAACAAACTTTTTATGAATCATTGCTTTTTTTTGAAAAAAGAAAATACTTGGATCCAAAATAAGAGCATATTTGACATATAATCCAAGTAAGTGCTCTATAAATATCTACTCCCCTATGTGTTGACCTCACTTTGCCAAGGTTCAGAAAAGCATCCACCAAATACCACATAGTGTGCAATGGGGGAAAATCTGTACATACGTGATTAACTGAGCAATATCATGATGCTTTCTTCTTGGGAGAACACTCCCCCTCCATTTAGAAAAATTTTCCAAGGTGAAGCTTGCATTTGGGGTTATCTTTATCTTATCCTCGTCAGTCCAGATTTCCATACCAACTAAGGCCACATAAGTATTGAGCTTTTTATAAAGCTGTCCAAAGAAAATAAATGGCAAAGCAATTACTTATAATGGTGATATCATTTTAAACATTTTCAATGTATTTTGTATTTTTAGACATTCATCACAGCAGTATAAAAACCTTATTTCCAAGCATATTTGCAAAACAGAATGTATTGACTATTTTGTAGACACTAAAACTCCCATTCAAAACAAAAGATAAATACCCTAAGATAGTTCAGGTCTGTAAATTT
>NW_012119598.1:2764033-2766495 GCF_000951035.1 Colobus angolensis palliatus
CGATCTTGGCTCACTACAAGTTCTGCCTACCGGGTTCATGCCATTCTCCTGCCTCAACCTCCTGAGTAGCTGGGACTACAGGCACCCACCACCATGCCTGGCTAGTTTTTTCTGTTTTTTTTTTTAAGTAGAGACGGGGTTTCACCATGTTAGCCAGGATGGTCTCGATCTCCTGACCTCGTGATCCGCCCACCTCAGCCTCCCAAAGCACTGGGATTATGGGCGTGAGCCACTGTGCCTGACCCTGATTGCTCTCACTTTAAAGCTGTGACTACCAACCTCAAGTAGTCCTTAACACTTTGCAGTAAAACTGCTGTATTTCCAAATTCCATTCACATGCAGTTTTTTGCACACATTTTTTATACTCCTCTTAGTAATTCTAACATTTCCTTTAAATCTGACTTTCACAGTTGTCCTTGCTTCCGCATTCACTGAGAGTATAAGAACAATCTGAAGAGAACGTCCACAAGCTCCCACCGTTGGCCCATCCCCTCACCTATTCTTGTCCAAACACCCTGCGCCTCCCCATCTACTATATAAATGAACAACCTCTGAGTCTAAGACCAGTTTCTCCACGTATGTACTACATCTCTTATTTCTGCCCCCATCAAGATTATTCCAACAATTCTTCTGTCTTTCCTGTATTATCAATGTTTAGCCCTCCACAAATGATTCCCATCAGTGTAAGAAGGAAATTTATTACTTCTTTTATTTCATATATATTGACTGTGGTAATCACTTCACTGTGTATATGCATATCAAAATAAGTATATTACAGCATTATGTTGTACAACAAAAAATTATCTTCAGAGCATTTATAGAATACCACAAAGAGACTCATTCATTTCAAAATAAGTATGCCAACTATATATCCAACAAACAGAAAACTAAGAATTAGTACTTTAGTACTTAAAGGTTGTAAAACCATTTTTTAAATATTTTGGAAATTAGGTAACACAATCATGTCTAAAGAACATAGTCAACAGTTGTATCACTCAAATGGGTTTGGAAATCTGACAAATCTATATTCAAACCTCATGGCTATCCTTTTCTCACTTTGTGATCTTAGGTGAGTTACTTTGTTTCTGACAATATGAATCCTTAGCTATACATTAGGTTTTAGTAACATTTAGGATTGTTCTGAGGATTACATGAGATAATTGTTTATGAAATATGCTACTGTGACAGTGCTTTGCATTTTTAAAATTATTTTTTCCCCTCTGGACCAGCTTTCTGTCGGGATTTGGTCTTCAGCATTTTCTTAGTGGATTTTTGGAAAACACAATGCACTCATGTAAAATCAGTTTTTATGTCTTCTTATACCTGAGAATAGTGTGGCAGGTAAATAAGAAAAGTGTTGGTTTGTGGTATTAATATTCATGTTCAACTGTGTAGCAAAAGTTGTGGTCATCCTTCGGGAGTTAGCCACACTGGTCTCAAGTGTCTTGACTTTGCTTCCCTGCTTCAAGTGCATTCATTGAAAAACCCAAAGACATCTCCCAGCAAACTATTTAAAACTGCAGGTAGTAAAGTATGTCTTACCATGTTGACATAATTAGCCATCTCAAACACCCTCTTTCTGATCTCATCTTGATTCTCATTGTACTTTTTAAACTAAAAGAAAAATTAAGAAAGAATATTATGGACATTGATAAAAATTAATATACTTGGAAGGTTAAAAGGGTATCTTCTCTTATATTACTTATTATTGATTTCAATTAAAATTAGTTATTAAAGTTAATTAAAAGTTAGAATCAAATTCCTATTTGCCTAGCTACATTAAAGCACTTTGGGAGTGAATATGATGTTTTCCCTTCTGAAGTACTAGCTCAGTATAAAGCTCTAAAGAATTATTCCAAATGTATTTTCACTTAAATTCTATAGTTTTCTAAGCTGTGCAGAATTAGCAAAAGGAATGCCTTAATTTAAGAGATATGTATATGAATAGTACATGAATTAAGCACAATAAGTAAGGCCAAAGCTTAGGGCCTGAGCTAATAGTTGACTTATATTTTCATACACATGTGCATTTTAAATTTAGAAAACCCAGTATATGAAAATGCATTCTTACAGTAGAAGATAAACAGTGGATATCACCAAAGATTTGCCTTTCCAGAGGATTCCATTCACTAAGCTTTCATTGTGACCAAGTAAGCTTTTATAATGACTCCCTAATGAGAATAAATTTTAATTTACAAATGATTTAACAACAAAAGACAAAATGACAGAAGAATATAATTGGAAACCTAGTTGGGTGCTCTTAAGTCAATAAGAAAACAGTATTATAAGTCCCAACAATTTATGCATATCATATCAATTGCCCTGATGTCTCTGAAAAGAAGAAATCATATCAGCTTAATTACAAATGTCAAATTTCATAGTTTTAGAAAAATATGTAACCATAGCTCATATTCATGATTCTTTAAGTGTCATCCAGATACTTAATGTCTCAATAATAAATA
>NW_012119598.1:2767380-2780811 GCF_000951035.1 Colobus angolensis palliatus
ACTCCAGCCTGAGCAACAGAGTGAGACTCTATCTCAAAAAATAAAAAATAAAAAAAGAGAGAAAGAAAAGTTACATAGTGGATTGTCTCATTGAAAAGGGACCAATAGATTATTCCTACTAAATAACAGCTCATCAAAGTTTATTAGATTGCATTTCTGGAAGTGCACGTCTTTGAGTAGGTAACTAAAGTTCGATTACAAAGAACAAATTTGTGAAGATAGACTTTTAGATGTTATCTAATGAGACATGTACTTACTTCCTACCCTCCATGGGAACAAAATATTTATTAGCACTTACAATACACTGAGAGTGCTCTGGGAACTGCAAATGCAGTAGTGAAATCAACATGGTCTATCTGTTGATGAAGCTTACAAGAGACAAACATAAATGTATCAGATGGTGGCCAGTGCTATGTGGAGGATTAAAGTGGGCATGTGATATTGAGTTACTAGGTAGCTGTTTCAGAATAGGTGAAATTATCTAAAGAGCTGGTCGTCTAGCAGATGTATTAAGGAAAATGAGAAGCCAGGCAAGGAAAGATAAATTGGAAGATAATTCAAGCAGAGAAAAAAAAAATTAGTAAATAGACGCTAAGGTGAAATAGTATTGGCGTATTTAGAGCATAGGAAAAAAAAGGCTTGTGTTTTGTATAACATAATGGGGGAGGTCACCGAGAGACCGGGAGTAAAGAGAGGAAGAGACCAGAGAGGTCGATGGGATGACAATCATATCAGGGTTTGTGACCCGTGGTCAGTTGTGTGGCTTTTATACTAAATGCTATGGGAAGACATCAGAGGGCTTTGAACAGAAAAGAGATGTGATGTGATTTACAATAAAAATGGCACTGGATTGATTGTGTGGTGTGGATTCTGCTGAACTGGGATGGGCCGGTCAGGCAGAGGCTGTTGCCATGGTTATTATGAGATGGTACCTTGGCATAGTCAGAAAAGGGAGCAAAGTAAAACATCTGAAATATGTCGGAGGCACTTGCTGGTGGATACCATGTAAGGAGGGATGAAGAAAAAGAGAATCAAGGACAATTTCTAGATCCAAACTTGAACAAATGATGAGTGGTGGTAGTGGGGAGAAAACGAGAGGAGTAGGTTTTGTTTGTGGTTTAGAAATTGGTAGTTCTTTTTGGGACATATTTTAGGTTTGTGATATCAGATGTTTGAGTAGATGTATTAAAAAGATAATTATAACAGTCTGGCCTTTAGGAGAGGGGCAGAGGCTAGAGATACACATCTGATGGCCATTAGTGCGCAGTTCCTATTTAAATAAGGCACAGGACAGGGTGAGATTACCTAGGAAGAATGTGTAGATAAAGATCCAGGATTGAGTTATGTGAGGTTCTCTAATATTTACCAATCAGAGCAAGGGTGATAGAAAGGAAATGAGAAGGAATAGCACTCCTGAGGTAGAGGAAAGTCAAAACAATAAAATGTCTCAAAAGCAAGGCTCTTTCCACATAGTTACCAAGGAGTGGAGAAAGAGGGATAGGAGGCCTATACAAGCAAACCCAGGAGTCGATATTCACAGCAACATACAGGAGTTTCACCAAGTTCTAGCCAATCAAAGGTGGCCAACTCTTCAAACCATATTCGAATAAGGCAAACACCAAGCTGTAACCAATGCAGCTGTTTCTGTACCTTAATACATTTTCTGTACGTCATTTTTCTGTCCATAAATCCTCTCCAACCATCGAGCAGCACAGAGTTGCTCTGAACCTCTTCTGGTTCTGAAGGCTGCTGGATTCTCAAACCATTCTTTGCTCAATTAAACTCTGTTAAATTTGTCTACAGTTTGTCCTTAACAGTCCTCATATTGTACATTAGATCTTTCAACTGCTTTACCCAGCACATTGGCTACTTGGTATCCTTAGACCTGTATCTCCCCATTTCCTGTCCCTACCTAGACCCTGGTAACCACTATTTTATTCTCTACCTCTATATATTTGACACTCATTCCCCCACTTTTTTTTAGATTACTTTTCATTTTGTTTGTTTTATTTGCTGTGCAGAAGCTTTTTCGTTTGATATAGTCTCTTTTGTTTACATTTTTACTTTTATAACCTTAGCTTTTGGTATGATATCTAAGAAGTCATTGTCAAGGTTAATGTCAAACAGCTTTTCCCCTCTATTTTCTTCTAGGAGTCTTATGGTTTTAGATATTACATTTAGGTTTCTTACTCATTTTGGTTTGATTTTTAGTTATGGTATAAGAAAAGGATTCGATTTCACAATTTTGCATGTGGATATCCTGTTTTCCCAGCACTATTTATTGAAGAGACTATCCTTTCCCCAGTGTGTCTTTTTGGTGCCCTTGTCGAAAATTAATTGACCATATATGTCTGGATTTATTTCTGAGCTTGCGATTCTGATCCACTGGTGTAGGTGTCTGCTTTTATGCCATTATACTGTTTCAATTATTATATCTTTGTAATATAACTTTAAATCAGGTAGTATGATGTCTTTTTTCTCTCAGAATTCCTTTGACTATTTGGGATATTTTGTGGTTCCATACAAATTTTAAGATTTTTTCTTATTTCTGTAAATACTGTAATTGGGGTTTTTATAAGGATTGCATTGAATCTACATATTGCTTTAGGTAGTATGAACATTTTAACAATATTCTTCTAATTCATGAGCATGGAATATTCATTTATTTGCATTTTCTTCTATTTCCCTCATCAATGTTTTATAGCCTTTGGTGTACAGGTCTTTCACCTCCTTAATAAAATTTATTCCCAAGTATTACTTATGTTATAAATGGAATGGTGTTCTTGATTTCATTTTTGACTAGGTTGTTTTGTGGATAGAAATGTCACAGATTGTGTATGTTGATTTTATATCCTGCAACTTTATTGAATTTATTTATTGGTGTTAATGGGCTTTCAGTGGAACCATTAGGGTTTTCTATAGGTAGAATCATTTCATCTGCAAATAGAGGTAATTTTAGTTCTTCCTTTCTAAGTTGAACATTTGTTTCCTTTTCTTTTCTAAATGCTCTTGATAGTACTTCTGGTACATGTTTAACAGAAGTGGTAAAAGTAGGCATCCTTGCCTGGTGCCAGAAGAATGGCTTTCTATTTCTCCTTTCTGATTGATTATGATGTTATCAGTGGCTTTTCATAAATGGCTTTTAATTTAAAAAATAAAGAGAAAGAAGAGTGGGCAGGTAAACCTTATTGCTTGGGCTGAGACATATTTTAGAGTTTCACATCATTCCAGCTTCAAATAAAATAATGCAAAAGTGTTCTTAAATATTCATTATGCTTTAATCATCAACAACTGCATTGTACACTATCAACATTCGTGTGGTTGCTGAAAGCCTATGATTATGTGCACTTAACCACACCTTTCTTATCAAAACTCGAATTCCAACTAAGCCAAGGACAAAAGTTACATATTAAACGAATTTCAGAAGAAGATCCACGTATTTGAGTGAGCACTTACTTCCATGAAGAAAGAAGAATATAAGAATGACAAAATCTCTGAAATGTAACTGGCATGTAAAAAAGTTTTCTGATTATAAACTATCAACTTTGATGTAGTTTTGGGAAACTAGCTGCTATAGAATGTTTACAAATATCCTAAATCAAGAAAATTTGTAACACTGTGTGTTAATAAAATAAGGCATATTTGACTGCTAAAATATATAAACAAATAAATAAATAAATGGCCTTTATGATGTTGAGGAACTTTTCTTCTATGTCTAAACTCTCAAATCAAGAACCATTAACTCCACACTATTATTTAACTGCCTAAACTTTTAATCAAGAAAGCATGTTGAACTTCGTTTAATGCCTTTTCACCAATTGATATGATCATGCATTTTTTGTCTTTCAGTCTGTTGATATGATTGATATTACATTGATCAAGGTGTGTATGTTAAGTCAGTATGCCAAGAATAAATCCAATTTGATTATGATGTATAATCTTTTGGATGTGTTGTTGAATTTGATTTGCTAATATTTTATTGAAAATTTTTACCTCAATGTTTGTCAGAATTATTGGCCTGTAGTTTTCCTTTCTTTGGTGTCTATGTCTTGGCTTAGGTATAAAGGTAATGCTGGGCTTGTAAAAAGTGTTAAGAAGTACACATTCCATCTCTATTTTTTTGAAAATTTTAAAAATTGTTGGTAATAATTCTTCTTTGAATGTCTGATACTTTTCAGCTCTAGAGTCATCTAGTCCTAGGTTTTCCTTGTTGAAAGGTTTTTGTTACTATGTCAATCTCTTTGTTATTAGTCTGTTCAGGCTTTCTACTTCTTTCTGATGCAACCCTTATAGGTTGTATTTTTCTAGGAATTCATCTATTTTCTCTAGGCTATCAAATTTATTGACAAATAATTTTTCATGTTAGTCCTTTAAGATCTTTTTATTTCTGAGACATCTTTAAAATCTCCACTTTCATTTCTGATTTTATATATTTGAGTTTTCTCTCTCTTTCTCTTAGTCTACCTAAGAGTTTGTCTATTTTGTTACCATTTACATGGAATATGTTCTTCTTTCTTTTTCTTTCAGCCAATGTATGTCTTTAAAGCTTAAAAGTGTGTCTTGGAGGCAGCATATAGTTAGATCTTTTTTCAGCCATTCAGGCACTCTTTATCTTTTGATTTGAAAAATTAATCCATTTATATTCCCAGTAATTATTTATAGGAAAGGATCTACTACTGCCATTTTGTTTTATAGGTTTGTTTGTTTTTTATTTCTTCCTCCCTTGTTTATCTTTGTGATTTGGTCATTTTTCTATAGTGCTGCATTTTTATTCTTTTCTCTTTATCATTTGTATCTGCTATAGTTCTTTTTTTTTTTGTATTTACCATGAGGTTTGCATAAAACATCTTATAGTTGTAAATGGAGTATCTTATACCAATAAAAACTTCAGTCATGTATAAAAACTCTAGACTTTTATCTTCCCCCTGACAATTTATACTTTTAATGTCATAATATGCATACATATTTCTTAACAAATTATTATGGGTATCATTATTTTTGACTCATTTGGTTTTTAAGTTTCATACTAGAGATATATGTGACCTACAGAGCGCTTAAAAGTGTTGGCGTATTCTGGGTTTGACTACGTATTTACCTTTACCACTGAACTTGCTGGTAGAATTTAAATCTACAGAAAATTAAACTGACTGGAAATTTTATTTAGACCAATTATGCCCTGTGCTCACAGACTCTGAGAACATTTAAAAGAAATGATTGGATTTGAAATAAGGATTGGAAATAAAAGTAGTATCAACAAGGAAATAAAACTAATGTCAACAAAGATATTTTGATATGTGCTCTACAGACTAAAACACAACACTAGATTCATTTTTCTCCTATGACTAGAAGCAGAATTCCACACATAAAATAATAGTCTAAGTTCCTGTAGCCAAATTCTATGTCTATCTTGCTTATTTCTATCTCTCCAGCGCCTGTGACAGCACTTTAAGAGAGGTTTGTTGAATGAATTTATGATGACAGGAGGATGTTTTACTTCAAAATAATAATAATCACTCTGTAGCTTTTTGGCTAAAATCAAGAGCAAATTAATAATAATACTTTATATCTTTGTGGTTCATTATAGGCTACAGGGAATACTGTGACAGGTTTCTGCTTCTAGAGGGCAGTTACATTTTACACTTAGTTTTAACCTTTGTACATTGCTGAAAATACTAGTGGATTCCAGCCAAGTGCGGTGGCTCATGCCTGTAATCCCAGCACTCTGGGAGGCTGAGACAGGTAGATCACCTGAGGTCGGGAATTTGAGATCAGCCTGACCAACATGGTGAAACCCCATCTCTACTAAAAATTAGCCAGGCATGGTGGCACATGCCTGTAATCGCAGCTACTCAGGAGGCTGAGGCAGGAGAATCACTCGAACCCAGGAGGTGGAGGTTGCAGTGAGCTGAGATCACACCATTGCACTCCAGCCTGAGCTACAAGAGTGAAATTCCATCTCAAAAAAAAGAAAATAGTTGATTCCTAACTATTTGTTACATGAATCATTAATGTCTAGCAATATTTAAGGATTAGTGTCTCTATAACTCACTAATTTCGACAATGACTATAGTTTCAGTAAATTGCACTGCTAATTCTGCAAACGAAGGCAGAATACATGCAAGCATTTCAAATAAAAATAAAGTTACACATACTACTAGTCTGGTGGCAGGTCGGGCAATGTTCTGCTGCAAATCGTGGGCCCACAACACACCATCCGTCCCACAGGTGCTGTCATAATTCTTTTCATCGGGGTCATACTTGAAGAGTGCATGCTCCTGTCCATCCCGATGTATGGGGCTTAAAGGTTCAATAAAGTATCTTTGATTCCCCTGACGGAAGTAGCCCCTGAAAAAAAGAGTTCTGGTTTCTTGACAAAGTATTACTGCATTAGGTTTATACAGATTTATAAGATCCAAAAGAGGACCTTTAAAATCCCTAGTCAATGTCAAAAACAATTTCAGCTCATGGCGATAAAATACAGTAAAACTTATAGCTGAAGATACCTTGGAGATTATCTAAACTTATTTTCTATAAGGAAATAAGACATACTAGGGAGAAGTGACTGCTAGAATGTCGTGCAACCAACCATATCAGTTCTGGCACTAGAATGAATATTTCCTGACACTTGGTCCAGCATTCTTCCAATTTTAATGCTATACTTGTTTTAAAGGTACCCTTAAAATGAAAGAGACTTTAGAGTTTTATAGATAAGTGTTAAAATACTGGCTTTATAACTCATTCACTGTGACACATTGGGAAAATTTTTTAAACTCACAAGCCTCAGCCTCAGTTTCTCCACTTTTATTTGTCATGACACCTTCCTAATATTGTGATAGTAAAGATTGAATGTGAGAACATGTAAAGCACATTGCATATATTATCAACTTCCTAATTTTCTCTGCTAAAACCTTGAACTAGGATTCATTCAACCAATATTCACTGAGTACCCATTATTCATTAGGCATTGGACTAAGGGTAGACAGCAAAAATAAAGATATGGTCTCTTTTCTTATGGAGCTTATGTTCAAATGAGGAAGATGGATGTGTATCAAATAATCACAGAATATATATAACTATACAGTAAGTACTTATATATAATTATAATAGATAATTGATGTGAAGAAAAAGTACAAGAGAATATAATAGACTGAATTAAGTGTACATAAAATTAGATAATGGCAAGACCTCAAGTGGTCCGCCCACCACAGCCTCCCAAAGTGCTGGAATTACAGGCGTGAGCCACCAACCCCAGACTCCCTCCCCACTTTAAGCTCTCTCTCTCTCTAGATAAGCGCTCTCTCTCTCTCTCTCTCTCTCTCTCTCTCTCTCTCATATCATTATGGTGTTAATGATATGCTATGCTCATATCCATGAGATGCATGAATTGAGAAGATGATATGAGAAGATGAATTATTGCAGTGGTCTGCATAAGGAATCATGGTAGATGGACTAGGATATTGCAGTAGAGACAGAATGAACAATTTCAGAAAGCGTTTAGAGGATAGAATCAACAAGACTAGGTAAGGGATTGAAATTTCAGGGCTGAGGGACAAGCAAACCTCAAGGAATTTAGGTTTCTGAACTGGGCAAGTGATTATTTGATTATACCACTGATTAAGACAGAGACATGGAAACTGTACCAGATTCAAGAGACAGTCATTAGTTTGGTTTAAGGCACACTGAAATTGAGATTTCTTTAAGATATCCAACTGAAAATATGAAAAAGAAAATTCAATAATCAAGTCTGGACATCAGAAGAGCCACCTTACTATAGACAGATGCATAGCATATCATTAACAGACAGAAACATATGTCATAATCACAGATAAGACAATCTAGAGAGAGAGAGCTTAAAGTGGGGAGGGAGTCTGGGGGTGGTGACTCATGCCTGTAATTCCAGCACTTTGGGAGGCTGAGGCAGGCAGACCACTTGAGGTCAGGAGTTCAAGACCAGCCTGGCCAATATGGTGAAATTCTGTCTCTACTGAAAATACAAAACTAGCCAGGTGTGGTGGCGGGCATCTGTAATGCTGAGGCTGAGGCAGGAGAATTGCTTGAACCCAGGAGGCTGAGATTGCAGTGAGCTGAAATCGTACCACTATACTCCAGCCTGGTGACAGAGCAAGACTCCATCTAAATTAATAAGTAAAATAAAGTGAGGAACGAGAAGAGACAGCAGCTCCCATTCCCTAAAGATTCTGACTCCAGAACTGGGACTCAAAATCCTGTATTTTAAAAATAAGCTAACAAAAATATATTTGAAAGCAATTCAGATATGTAATTTACAAACCACTATCAAGAGAAGCAGTGTTTCTTCAAATTTCAACATTTTGTGGCCCTTATGATTCATATGCAACTATATAAAAATTAATGATATTTGGGATTCATCTGGTTGGTTAGATATATACATAAATACCACAATCACAGGTGCATGCAAAACATTCCTGAAGTCTTACCTTAGACCCCTACATGTGCTGATGCTAGCATCAGAATCCTTTTCATTAATTATATGTCCTTGATAGTAACAATCATCCTAAAGGAAAAGGAGTTTTATAAAGAGACGTACATGTGAATTTTAGTGCCCCTGCTAAAGCCGCATTGGAAATCTTGAAACAGGATTTTAAATACTTTAAATACTTTCAAATCATATTCTGCTGAACAACAGTAAACTCAGAGATGTTTAAAAAATAATTAAAAACTTTCATATACGTTGAAATTGTTAATGTCAGTCAATGATCCCAAAATGTTTACAAGGTATTAACTGTCGGTGTTGACTAAGTAGGATGAATGTCAATAATATTTAGATGGAATAAACTTGAATATGTGAGTTTAAAACCTGAGCTCCTAAAACACTGGGCACTCATTTTTCCTTTTGGCTGATTTCTCATTAACTTTTTTCTAGCAAAGATCTACAAGCCTTTTTCCAAAGGATGGGTTATTCAGATTGGGTTTTTGTTTTTTCTTTCTTGATTTATCTGAAATGTTCTATCAGATAAATTGGATCAGCACATTTCTTGCCTGCATTTGGAGCAAAATGCCCTTCTTAACATTTTTTCGTGTGGGTGTTCCATGAAGGACCTTTCTAATTTGGGACAGATGAGGTGTTGGCCCATGTTAACTCTGGTATTATTGCTACAGAGAACAATGCTTGAAGGGCTTCCCATGGAAAATGGAGCTCAGAAAAAGAGGTAATGGTGCATGACCCCTCACATGACTACACACCATCATCTGCTTGCTCTAAGAAAACATGGGCTATGAATAGGAGTCAAGAGAAATTGTTAAAGAAAAACAATTCTGCAATTGCCATTGAGGAAACAGTCTTGGTTGAAGAGACCACAAATCTAGAGAAATGATAGAAATAGATTGAGAGCGCCAGAGGTATGTAACTCTTCATGCTCATTCTACCCACCCTCCTATAGGAGTCCTTAAAGGCTGGAAAAACTTACCAGAGTTGCCAAGAAATTGTTTTGCTCTTGTCAAAATATAAAAAAAAAGAAAAGTGGAAGATCAATTGGGTAAGGGCTACTGCTGAAAAAAGCACTAATGTTATAAACGCAGTTTCACTTCTATTATTTGCCTAGCAAGGACACCGCCTTTAGGGCTCTGGGTAAAACCCCTATTGAAGAATTGAAGAGACTATAATACCATAATTTGTGGGCTTGTGGTGATCTCCTTTCCAGTGGAATTATAATATGTTTCTGTGTAGCCTGGTGCAAGGAGGTTCCTAGAGAAAGACAAAAATGTTGTGGTTACTTATGCTGATTGCTAAGTCCAGTGAACTTCTTGAGTCATTTGAGAGCAAAAGCTGATTAGTCCAGGTTTGTGCCAGCCATAAGCAGCAACAGACTCAGCACACTCTCCACATGCTGCCTTTCTCTTGCTGAGGATAATATCACAGATAAACGTACTTACTTGTTTTTTTTCAAATAAAGCACTGCAATTTTTCCATTAACTGTCATTTTATACTTTAACTCGGTTTCAAATTGTTCCTGCAAAAATATACATTTACTTGTAATTAAAAACATACACAAATATTCACTTGAATATTATACTTCTATCTGTGTAGTCATTAGCAAGCAATATCTGCTTTTTAGCAGTGTAATAGCAAGTGCTTGCCTATTCCCCTTTTAACAGATCAAACAACTCTGGCAACTAAATAAACAAATTATCTGAGAGCCTTTTATCCATCCATCCTTCCATCCATCCATCCTTGCATTTTACAAATATCGTTTGAGTGAGTGCTGTTTCTTTGCAAGGTACTGCTTGGTTTTGAAAACTCGACTCTAAGCAAGAAAAATTGGTACCTACTGTCAGAGAGCTTATAACCTTGTGAAAAGACAGACATTGACATGAGTTATGTGCATGATGGATGTGTATAGTAGGATGTCTAACATCTTAAGGCCAGGAAAGGCTTTTTTGAGGAAGTGATGTTTAAGATGACACATAAATTACCCAGGTGAAGTGAGAAAGGGAAGTTATCTGATTAGAAGGAATAGTGTACACAGACGCCTAAAATCTACTATCACATCTCATGATTTTTGGTCTCGAGGTCTTCTCAAGACTAAGTGGAACATAAACTATGAGAAACATAACACGAATATATACTGTAATGTGAGGAAGAACCATCAAGAAGAAACCACAGTCCCAGGTATTTAGGAGGAAGAAATACTACCTCAAGTCAACCACGTAAAAGGATAATTATTTTAAACTTTGATATTGTTGTATAAGGAGAGCTGTTGAGGACTACACAGAATTCTTTTAAAGAAGATGTTTTGGGGTACTAAGTTCGGACTTTCGTCTATAAAACAGGGTTATTAGCTGTGGTCGCACTCAATATCTAAAAAGTTATTAGGAAGTGCCTGGTTACTGTCATTAAAGATATCTAAATATGGTAGACCAAAGGTGGTTGAGAAACACATATTACAGACTGAGTTGTGTTTCTTCTGCTGTGTTGCACCTAAGGTCAGGCCTTCCTTCTCTCCCTCCCCTTCTGGCCCGTATGGTATCTGAGCTCACAGAGGGACAATGCATGTTAGAGTCATCAGATCATGAGTACTGTTCTGGGATTTAGCCCTCTCCAAAGTCAATTGTTACAGTCCATACTTTCCTTAAATCCTCAGTTGTTGAGGTCTGCTCTGCTGTCAATAATCCCACGCTATAAATATCCCCCAATGTGGGCCTAGATAAGTAGAGGTTGATGGGCTCAGCTTATTTTCATGGACGACAGGAACTGGAAAGAGACAGGGCATTGAAAATAAAAGTTATGCAGAGTAGTCATAACCTCTTATTGTTCAGGTTTAAGAAAAGCTAGCTAGAATGAAGCTATGAGAACGATACCAAATATGGTCTTCTACCAGAAATGGCCTTCCAGATATCTGCTTCCTGTTCAGCAATGGATTTTTAGTAGATTTAGTTACTAAAACTTGAGCTGAAGGTTGTTTTAGAAAAGAATAAATGCTTTTGGAGTGGAGTTTTGGTCAACACTGGCATAAAGATTATGGATGGAAGGAAAGATCAAGGAAGAAAGCTAGGGCCTCTATGAAAAAGAGTACACTGGGTAATATAATAATAATACTTTTGAAAGCGAGTTCCCTTGTGGAGAGCAAGGTTTGAGGATAAGAAGTGTTGTTCTAGTTGTGTACTTTGTGGGTTTGGAAGTATGCATCAAGAGAAGTAAGGTGCACCTTGATTTGGAGAGTACTCACTAGAAGGAAATGATTTTGATTTTACTGAGGAAGACTAGCTAGCCACAGAAACATACAGATCCAAATTTTCTCTAAAAATAATGTCATGGGTCCGATTTAGAGGGTAGATTGTGAAAGCCACAGTCCTCGATGGTCCTGGGATGGAGCAAATCTGTAAGTTCAAGGACATGTCAGTGGGCACACAGGAAATATCAAGAGAAGCCCTAGAAGACACAGAGAGATTCTTAATTTTAGTAATACAACAGTTATTCAGAACTCACAGTGAATCCATGAGCTCTAAAAACCCTGCTAAATCAGCTAATGGGCCTGAAAGAGTTCTCAATCTGAGGGAAGAATTGTGCTATAAGATATTTTCTTTTATGACATGGGTCAATACCAAGATGGTTTGGGCCTCTAAGAACATGTACAATCTGGATGCTGAATTCTATGAAGAACAGTTACTGTCTTTAGAAGGTAAGTTCCCAGCATCAGGGACTTTCACAGAGTATGTGTTAAATACGTCTCTAGGGAGCTTTATGGGTAATATGCTCCAGTCAGAAACATTTATTCATTTGTCCATTAGTTTACTTATTCATTTGGTCATTTACTTAACACATACTTATTGAGTCCTTATTCATATAAATACAATTGTGAATATAATTATGAATAAAACATTCAAAGTTCTACCTTGTTCTTTACCCCCAGCCCCCAAAAGTTTTTACAAAGGATTGTTTCAGTCTAGCTGAAATATTAAGAGATGTGGCATGTGTAATCAAGTCAGAAAGATGGTGTCACACCCCTGGCATAGCTGACAGGTAAAGCCAGTGCCTCAGTTCTCTGGTTGTATAATAAAACAACACAGGGCACAGTTGTCTAATGATAACTACAAAAGTCCTCCATCTGTTCACTGTCTTGAGAAGTGAAGCACTTAATCGAGGGTGAGACCTATGAAGCTTTTATGGGATGGGATACAGAGATCCCCTTGATCATAAGGGTGGTCAACTGCACTATGAATTGTGGATTGTTTCAAGTAGTATTTGCTAATCAAGTCTTTGCACAGGGAAGACCAATAGTCTCAACACAGAAACTTCAAAGATAACTCCCAAGAACTTGGCTTATACCTGGAAGACAGTGTTCTTCTTAGTCGTAAGGTGTGCCTGAGAGACTATAGAAGTCTATGCCAATGGAAATCATATATTTGTTGTGTGGCAAACAAAGATGTTACTAACTTCTTTAGTCTATGTTTGTAAAACAAGTATCATACAGCAGAACCCAATAACCCCAGCAGGGCAGGATTGGGATATGAGGCATGCAGCAGCATTAGAAGCCTTAGGTCGTGGATAGGACAGAATCTGGAATCACGGAGAGATTGCTGGGGTTTAGTTCTGGATGTTCACAGGGTGATATCAAAAGCCACAGGAGAGGATTGCCAGATAAAATACAGGATGCCAGTTAAATGTGAATGTCAGATAAACAGAATATTTTTGTTAATACATATAAACATATAATACTTTTTAAAATACATGTGCCCCTGTGACCATTGTGACATACTAATGAAATATTTGTTGTTTATTTGAAATTTAAATTTAACTGGGCATCCTATATTTCTGTTTGCTAAATGTGACAATCCTGCACATGGAGGAGTTTAGAAGATGTGAGAAAGAATGGAAAGTAGAGATCAGTGACTAAGAAAAAGAGATGCAAATGCACGAGCTGGGAAAATTAGATTCATTCTGTTGGAATGCTT